>NW_028169476.1:0-247000 GCF_963971535.1 Notolepis coatsorum | reverse complement strand
GTTGTGTACTTTCATAGTTTAAGACAGAAGAGGTTGTGTACTTTCATAGTTAAAGACAGAAGAGGTTGTGTACTTTCATAGTTTAAGACAGAAGAGGTTGTGTACTTTCATAGTTTAACACAGAAGAGGCTGTGTACTTTCATAGTTTAAAGACAGAAGAGGTTGTGTACTTTCATAATTTAAGACAGAAGAGGTTGTGTACTTTCATAGTTTAAGACAGAAGAGGTTGTGTACTTTCATAGTTGAATACAGAATAGGTTGTGTACTTTCATAGTTAAAGACAGAAGAGGTTGTGTACTTTCATAGTTAAAGACAGAAGGGGTTGTGTACTTTCATAGTTGAAGACAGAAGAGGTTGTGTACTTTCAAAGTTGAAGACAGAAGAGGTTGTGTACTTTCATAGTTAACTCTTTCAGTGCCACGCCTGGTTTTCCATTTTACCGCTTGAATGCCACCATCCGCGCCAATGTTAACGTTAATATCGCCTAATCTATGTTTTAAATTATGGCTATGTGTCTAATCTGCCCATCGCATTATCAAAGACTATTTTCCAGACAGTGCTGTGAAGGCAGATTGTTTTTTTATCGCGTCGTTGCCGTTTCAGAGCAGTTAGAAAAGCCCCCGTTTTGATATAAGAAACAGCTCATTCTGGAGCATTCTATGAAAATCGTCTTTTAGTGGAATATTCCACAACGTTGATATTCGTCGGCCTTTTTATGAATCGTTTTCAAATAAACGCTAGATGATCAATATTATACGTGCACGCACGCACATTACGGCCGCGCGCGGATAATCGCCTCGTTGATTTCCTCTCGGAGTTTTACATTGAAACCAAAAGAAGACATTTCACAAAACAGCTTATAACTTCATCAAACTTACTCTGATTATCCTACCACTGATAACATAGAGTCCTTACCTGACATCAGATGGTATCCAACTGGTATATTCCAATTCCTGATCACCATTCGAAAAAATCGATACGTGTATGGATCCAACGCGACACAGTGGATCTCCATGATCCGCGGGGATCTGAGGCTCCAGAATGAACTCTAGTAACCCCTGCTGGATCAGTGAACTGGAAAATGTGGAGTACCGGATTTTTTTCCCCATTCATTTTCATTGAGTCCATTCCAAAATCACTTATGTCATCTGGGAGACGACAGGGGGCGCTTTTTTCCACAGTGATCACCGGCGCAGCTCGGCAATACTCGGGTAGGCTCGGGTGATGCAATAATTTTTCAGATCGCAAAAAAAAAAAAAATTAAAAATTCCGAGAAATCTCGTGAGTGGCTAGCAACCACCTATAAAAAAAACACGAGAAATCTTGTGAGTGGCACTGAAAGAGTTAAAGACAGAAGAGGTTGTGTACTTTCATAGTTAAAGACAGAAGAGGTTGTGTACTTTCATAGTTTAAGACATAAGAGGTTGTGTACTTTCATAGTTTAAGACAGAAGAGGTTGTACTTTCATAGTTAAAGACAGAAGAGGTTGTGTACTTTCATAGTTAAAGACAGAAGAGGTTGTATACTTTCATAGTTAAAGACAGAATAGGTTGTGTACTTTCATAGTTTAAGACAGAAGAGGTTGTGTACTTTCATAGTTGAAGACAGAATAGGTTGTGTACTTTCATAGTTGAAGACAGAAGAGGTTGTGTACTTTCATCATTTAAGACAGAAGAGGTTGTGTACTTTCATAGTTGAAGACAGAAGGGGTTGTGTACTTTCATAGTTGAAGACAGAAGAGGTTGTGTACTTTCATAGTTAAAGACAGAAGGCGTTGTGTACTTTCATAGTTGAAGACAGAAGGGGTTGTGTACTTTCATAGTTTAAGACAGAAGAGATTGTGTACTTTCATAGTTAAAGACAGAAGAGGTTGTGTACTTTCATAGTTGAAGACAGAAGAGGTTGTGTACTTTCATAGTTGAAGACAGAAGGGGATGTGTACTTTCTTAGTTAAAGACAGAAGAGGTTGTGTACTTTCATAGTTGAATACAGAAGAGGTTGTGTACTTTCATAGTTAAATACAGAAGAGGTTGTGTACTTTCATAGTTAAAGACAGAAGGGGTTGTGTCCTTTCATAGTTGAAGACAGAAGAGGTTGTGTACTTTCATAGTTGAAGACAGAAGATGTTGTGTACTTTCATAGTTAAGACAGAAGAGGTTGTGTACTTTCATAGTTTAAGACAGAAGAGGTTGTGTACTTTCATAGTTGAATACAGAAGAGGTTGTGTACTTTCATAGTTAAACACAGAAGAGGTTGTGTACTTTCATAGTTTAAGACAGAAGAGGTTGTGTACTTTCATAGTTGAAGACAGAAGAGGTTGTGTACTTTCATAGTTGAAGACAGAATAGGTTGTGTACTTTCATAGTTGAAGACAGAAGAGGTTGTGTACTTTCATCGTTTAAGACAGAAGAGGTTGTGTACTTTCATAGTTGAAGACAGAAGGGGTTGTGTACTTTCATAGTTGAAGACAGAAGAGGTTGTGTACTTTCATAGTTAAAGACAGAAGAGGTTGTGTACTTTCATAGTTGAAGACAGAAGGGGTTGTGTACTTTCATAGTTGAAGACAGAAGAGGTTGTGTACTTTCATAGTTAAAGACAGAAGAGATTGTGTACTTTCATAGTTAAAGACAGAAGAGGTTGTGTACTTTCATAGTTGAAGACAGAAGAGATTGTGTACTTTCATAGTTGAAGACAGAAGGGGATGTGTACTTTCTTAGTTAAAGACAGAAGAGGTTGTGTACTTTCATAGTTGAATACAGAAGAGGTTGTGTACTTTCATAGTTAAATACAGAAGAGGTTGTGTACTTTCATAGTTAAAGACAGAAGGGGTTGTGTCCTTTCATAGTTGAAGACAGAAGAGGTTGTGTACTTTCATAGTTGAAGACAGAAGATGTTGTGTACTTTCATAGTTAAGACAGAAGAGGTTGTGTACTTTCATAGTTTAAGACAGAAGAGGTTGTGTACTTTCATAGTTGAATACAGAAGAGGTTGTGTACTTTCATAGTTAAAGACAGAAGAGGTTGTGTACTTTCATAGTTGAAGACAGAAGAGGTTGTGTACTTTCATAGTTGAAGACAGAAGAGGTTGTGTACTTTCATAGTTGAAGACAGAAGAGGTTGTGCACTTTCATAGTTGAAGACAGAAGAGGTTGTGTACTTTCATAGTTGAAGACAGAAGGGGTTGTGTACTTTCATAGTTGAATACAGAAGAGGTTGTGTACTTTCATAGTTAAAGACAGAAGAGGTTGTGTACTTTCATAGTTTAAGACAGAAGAGGTTGTGTACTTTCATAGTTGAAGACAGAAGAGGTTGTGTACTTTCATAGTTGAAGACAGAAGAGGTTGTGTACTTTCATAGTTGAAGACAGAAGAGGTTGTGTACTTTCATAGTTGAAGACAGAAGGGGTTGTGTACTTTCATAGTTGAATACAGAAGAGGTTGTGTACTTTCATAGTTAAAGACAGAAGGCGTTGTGTACTTTCATAGTTGAAGACAGAAGGGGTTGTGTACTTTCATAGTTTAAGACAGAAGAGATTGTGTACTTTCATAGTTAAAGACAGAAGAGGTTGTGCACTTTCATAGTTGAAGACAGAAGAGGTTGTGTACTTTCATAGTTGAAGACAGAAGGGGATGTGTACTTTCTTAGTTAAAGACAGAAGAGGTTGTGTACTTTCATAGTTGAATACAGAAGAGGTTGTGTACTTTCATAGTTAAAGACAGAAGAGGTTGTGTACTTTCATAGTTAAAGACAGAAGGGGTTGTGTCCTTTCATAGTTGAAGACAGAAGAGGTTGTGTACTTTCATAGTTGAAGACAGAAGATGTTGTGTACTTTCATAGTTAAGACAGAAGAGGTTGTGTACTTTCATAGTTTAAGACAGAAGAGGTTGTGTACTTTCATAGTTGAAGACAGAAGAGGTTGTGTACTTTCATAGTTAAAGACAGAAGAGGTTGTGTACTTTCATAGTTAAAGACAGAAGAGGTTGAGTACTTTCATAGTTAAAGACAGAAGAGGTTGTGTACTTTCATAGTTGAAGACAGAAGAGGTTGTGTACTTTCATAGTTGAAGACAGAAGAGGTTGTGTACTTTCATAGTTTAAGACAGAAGAGGTTGTGTACTTTCATAGTTTAAGACAGAAGAGGTTGTGTACTTTCATAGTTTAAGACAGAAGAGGTTGTGTACTTTAGTTTAAGACAGAAGAGGTTGTGTACTTTCATAGTTGAAGACAGAAGAGGTTGTGTATGTTCATAGTTTAAGACAGAATAGGTTGTGTACTTTCATAGTTTAAGCCAGACGAGGTTGTGTACTTTCATAGTTTAAGAAAGAACGGGTTGTGTACTTTCATAGTTTAAGACAGAAGAGGTTGTGTACTTTCATAGTTGAAGACAGAAGGGGTTGTGTACTTTCATAGGTAAAGACAGAAGAGGTTGTGTACTTTCATAGTTGAAGACAGAAGAGGTTGTGTACTTTCATAGTTGAAGACAGAAGAGGTTGTGTACTTTCATAGTTGAAGACAGAAGGGGATGTGTACTTTCATAGTTAAAGACAGCAGAGGTTGTGTATCTTCATAGTTGAAGACAGAAGAGGTTGTGTACTTTCATAGTTAAAGACAGAAGAGGTTGTGTACTTTCATAGTTAAAGACAGAAGGGGTTGTGTACTTTCATAGTTGAAGACAGAAGAGGTTGTGTACTTTCAAAGTTGAATACAGAAGAGGTTGTGTACTTTCATAGTTAAAGACAGAAGAGGTTGTGTACTTTCATAGTTAAAGACAGAAGGGGTTGTGTCCTTTCATAGTTGAAGACAGAAGAGGTTGTGTACTTTCATAGTTGAAGACAGAAGAGGTTGTGTACTTTCATAGTTTAAGACAGAAGAGGTTGTGTACTTTCATAGTTTAAGACAGAAGAGGTTGTGTACTTTCATAGTTTAAGACAGAAGAGGTTGTGTACTTTAGTTTAAGACAGAAGAGGTTGTGTACTTTCATAGTTGAAGACAGAAGAGGTTGTGTATGTTCATAGTTTAAGACAGAATAGGTTGTGTACTTTCATAGTTTAAGACAGAAGAGGTTGTGTACTTTCATAGTTTAAGACAGAACGGGTTGTGTACTTTCATAGTTTAAGACAGAAGATGTTGTGTACTTTCATAGTTGAAGACAGAAGGGGTTGTGTACTTTCATAGGTAAAGACAGAAGAGGTTGTGTACTTTCATAGTTGAAGACAGAAGAGGTTGTGTACTTTCATAGTTGAAGACAGAAGAGGTTGTGTACTTTCATAGTTGAAGACAGAAGAGGTTGTGTACTTTCATAGTTGAAGACAAAAGGGGATGTGTACTTTCATAGTTAAAGACAGCAGAGGTTGTGTACCTTCATAGTTGAAGACAGAAGAGGTTGTGTACTTTCATAGTTAAAGACAGAAGAGGTTGTGTACTTTCATAGTTAAAGACAGAAGGGGTTGTGTACTTTCATAGTTGAAGACAGAAGAGGTTGTGTACTTTCAAAGTTGAAGACAGAAGAGGTTGTGTACTTTCATAGTTAAAGACAGAAGAGGTTGTGTACTTTCATAGTTTAAGACAGAAGAGATTGTGTACTTTCATAGTTAAAGACAGAAGAGGTTGTGTACTTTCATAGTTAAAGACAGAAGAGGTTGTGTACTTTCATAGTTTAAGACAGAAGAGGTTGTGTACTTTCATAGTTGAAGACAGAAGAGGTTGTGTACTTTCATAGTTGAAGACAGAAGAGGTTGTGTACTTTCATAGTTGAAGACAGAAGAGGTTGTGTACTTTCATAGTTGAAGACAGAAGGGGTTGTGTACTTTCATAGTTGAAGACAGAAGAGGTTGTGTACTTTCATAGTTGAAGACAGAAGAGGTTGTGTACTTTCATAGTTGAAGACAGAAGAGGTTGTGTACTTTCATAGTTGAATACAGAAGAGGTTGTGTACTTTCATAGTTGAAGACAGAAGAGGTTGTGTACTTTCATAGTTGAAGACAGAAGAAGTTGTGTACTTTCATAGTTGAAGACAGAAGAGGTTGTGTACTTTCATAGTTGAAGACAGAAGGGGATGTGTACTTTCATAGTTAAAGACAGAAGAGGTTTTGTACTTTCATAGTTGAATACAGAAGAGGTTGTGTACTTTCATAGTTAAAGACAGAAGAGGTTGTGTACTTTCATAGTTAAAGACAGAAGGGGTTGTGTACTTTCATAGTTGAAGACAGAAGAGGTTGTGTACTTTCATAGTTGAAGACAGAAAATGTTGTGTACTTTCATAGTTAAAGACAGAAGAGGTTGTGTACTTTCATAGTTGAAGACAGAAGAGGTTGTGTACTTTCATAGTTAAAGACAGAAGAGGTTGTGTACTTTCATAGTTTAAGACAGAAGAGGTTGTGTACTTTCATAGTTGAATACAGAAGAGGTTGTGTACTTTCATAGTTAAAGACAGAAGAGGTTGTGTACTTTCATAGTTTAAGACAGAAGAGGTTGTGTACTTTCATAGTTGAAGACAGAAGAGGTTGTGTACTTTCATAGTTGAAGACAGAAGAGGTTGTGCACTTTCATAGTTGAAGACAGAAGAGGTTGTGTACTTTCATAGTTGAAGACAGAAGGGGTTGTGTACTTTCATAGTTGAATACAGAAGAGGTTGTGTACTTTCATAGTTAAAGACAGAAGAGGTTGTGTACTTTCATAGTTTAAGACAGAAGAGGTTGTGTACTTTCATAGTTGAAGACAGAAGAGGTTGTGTACTTTCATAGTTGAAGACAGAAGAGGTTGTGTACTTTCATAGTTGAAGACAGAAGAGGTTGTGTACTTTCATAGTTGAAGACAGAAGGGGTTGTGTACTTTCATAGTTGAATACAGAAGAGGTTGTGTACTTTCATAGTTAAAGACAGAAGGCGTTGTGTACTTTCATAGTTGAAGACAGAAGGGGTTGTGTACTTTCATAGTTTAAGACAGAAGAGATTGTGTACTTTCATAGTTAAAGACAGAAGAGGTTGTGCACTTTCATAGTTGAAGACAGAAGAGGTTGTGTACTTTCATAGTTGAAGACAGAAGGGGATGTGTACTTTCTTAGTTAAAGACATAAGAGGTTGTGTACTTTCATAGTTGAATACAGAAGAGGTTGTGTACTTTCATAGTTAAAGACAGAAGAGGTTGTGTACTTTCATAGTTAAAGACAGAAGGGGTTGTGTCCTTTCATAGTTGAAGACAGAAGAGGTTGTGTACTTTCATAGTTGAAGACAGAAGATGTTGTGTACTTTCATAGTTAAGACAGAAGAGGTTGTGTACTTTCATAGTTTAAGACAGAAGAGGTTGTGTACTTTCATAGTTGAAGACAGAAGAGGTTGTGTACTTTCATAGTTAAAGACAGAAGAGGTTGTGTACTTTCATAGTTAAAGACAGAAGAGGTTGTGTACTTTCATAGTTAAAGACAGAAGAGGTTGTGTACTTTCATAGTTGAAGACAGAAGAGGTTGTGTACTTTCATAGTTGAAGACAGAAGAGGTTGTGTACTTTCATAGTTTAAGACAGAAGAGGTTGTGTACTTTCATAGTTTAAGACAGAAGAGGTTGTGTACTTTCATAGTTTAAGACAGAAGAGGTTGTGTACTTTAGTTTAAGACAGAAGAGGTTGTGTACTTTCATAGTTGAAGACAGAAGAGGTTGTGTATGTTCATAGTTTAAGACAGAATAGGTTGTGTACTTTCATAGTTTAAGCCAGACGAGGTTGTGTACTTTCATAGTTTAAGAAAGAACGGGTTGTGTACTTTCATAGTTTAAGACAGAAGAGGTTGTGTACTTTCATAGTTGAAGACAGACGGGGTTGTGTACTTTCATAGGTAAAGACAGAAGAGGTTGTGTACTTTCATAGTTGAAGACAGAAGAGGTTGTGTACTTTCATAGTTGAAGACAGAAGAGGTTGTGTACTTTCATAGTTGAAGACAGAAGAGGTTGTGTACTTTCATAGTTAAAGACAGAAGAGGTTGTGTACTTTCATAGTTAAAGACAGAAGGGGTTGTGTCCTTTCATAGTTGAAGACAGAAGAGGTTGTGTACTTTCATAGTTTAAGACAGAAGAGGTTGTGTACTTTCATAGTTTAAGACAGAAGAGGTTGTGTACTTTAGTTTAAGACAGAAGAGGTTGTGTACTTTCATAGTTGAAGACAGAAGAGGTTGTGTATGTTCATAGTTTAAGACAGAATAGGTTGTGTACTTTCATAGTTTAAGACAGAAGAGGTTGTGTACTTTCATAGTTTAAGACAGAACAGGTTGTGTACTTTCATAGTTTAAGACAGAAGATGTTGTGTACTTTCATAGTTGAAGACAGAAGGGGTTGTGTACTTTCATAGGTAAAGACAGAAGAGGTTGTGTACTTTCATAGTTGAAGACAGAAGAGGTTGTGTACTTTCATAGTTGAAGACAGAAGAGGTTGTGTACTTTCATAGTTGAAGACAGAAGAGGTTGTGTACTTTCATAGTTGAAGACAAAAGGGGATGTGTACTTTCATAGTTAAAGACAGCAGAGGTTGTGTACCTTCATAGTTGAAGACAGAAGAGGTTGTGTACTTTCATAGTTAAAGACAGAAGAGGTTGTGTACTTTCATAGTTAAAGACAGAAGGGGTTGTGTACTTTCATAGTTGAAGACAGAAGAGGTTGTGTACTTTCAAAGTTGAAGACAGAAGAGGTTGTGTACTTTCATAGTTAAAGACAGAAGAGGTTGTGTACTTTCATAGTTTAAGACAGAAGAGATTGTGTACTTTCATAGTTAAAGACAGAAGAGGTTGTGTACTTTCATAGTTAAAGACAGAAGAGGTTGTGTACTTTCATAGTTTAAGACAGAAGAGGTTGTGTACTTTCATAGTTGAAGACAGAAGAGGTTGTGTACTTTCATAGTTGAAGACAGAAGAGGTTGTGTACTTTCATAGTTGAAGACAGAAGAGGTTGTGTACTTTCATAGTTGAAGACAGAAGGGGTTGTGTACTTTCATAGTTGAAGACAGAAGAGGTTGTGTACTTTCATAGTTGAAGACAGAAGAGGTTGTGTACTTTCATAGTTGAAGACAGAAGAGGTTGTGTACTTTCATAGTTGAATACAGAAGAGGTTGTGTACTTTCATAGTTGAAGACAGAAGAGGTTGTGTACTTTCATAGTTGAAGACAGAAGAAGTTGTGTACTTTCATAGTTGAAGACAGAAGAGGTTGTGTACTTTCATAGTTGAAGACAGAAGGGGTTGTGTACTTTCATAGTTGAAGACAGAAGAGGTTGTGTACTTTCAAAGTTGAAGACAGAAGAGGTTGTGTACTTTCATAGTTAAAGACAGAAGAGGTTGTGTACTTTCATAGTTTAAGACAGACGAGGTTGTGTACTTTCATAGTTGAAGACAGAAGAGGTTGTGTACTTTCATAGTTAAAGACAGAAGAGGTTGTGTACTTTCATAGTTAAAGACAGAAGAGGTTGTGTACTTTCATAGTTTAAGACAGAAGAGGTTGTGTACTTTCATAGTTTAAGACAGAATAGGTTGTGTACTTTCATAGTTTAAGACAGAAGAGGTTGTGTACTTTCATAGTTTAAGACAGAAGAGGTTGTGTACTTTAGTTTAAGACAGAAGAGGTTGTGTACTTTCATAGTTGAAGACAGAAGAGGTTGTGTATGTTCATAGTTTAAGACAGAATAGGTTGTGTACTTTCATAGTTTAAGACAGAAGGGGTTGTGTACTTTCATAGTTGAAGACAGAAGAGGTTGTGTACTTTCATAGTTAAAGACAGAAGGCGTTGTGTACTTTCATAGTTGAAGACAGAAGGGGTTGTGTACTTTCATAGTTTAAGACAGAAGAGATTGTGTACTTTCATAGTTAAAGACAGAAGAGGTTGTGTACTTTCATAGTTGAAGACAGAAGAGGTTGTGTACTTTCATAGTTGAAGACAGAAGGGGATGTGTACTTTCTTAGTTAAAGACAGAAGATGTTGTGTACTTTCATAGTTGAAGACAGAAGAGGTTTTGTACTTTCATCGTTTAAGACAGAAGAGGTTGTGTACTTTCATAGTTAAAGACAGAAGAGGTTGTGTACTTTCATAGTTTAAGACAGAAGAGGTTGTGTACTTTCATAGTTTAAGACAGAATAGGTTGTGTACTTTCATAGTTTAAGACAGAAGAGGTTGTGTACTTTCATAGTTTAAGACAGAAGAGGTTGTGTACTTTAGTTTAAGACAGAAGAGGTTGTGTACTTTCATAGTTGAAGACAGAAGAGGTTGTGTATGTTCATAGTTTAAGACAGAATAGGTTGTGTACTTTCATAGTTTAAGACAGAAGAGGTTGTGTACTTTCATAGTTTAAGACAGAACGGGTTGTGTACTTTCATAGTTTAAGACAGAAGAGGTTGTGTACTTTCATAGTTGAAGACAGAAGGGGTTGTGTACTTTCATAGGTAAAGACAGAAGAGGTTGTGTACTTTCATAGTTGAAGACAGAAGAGGTTGTGTACTTTCATAGTTGAAGACAGAAGAGGTTGTGTACTTTCATAGTTGAAGACAGAAGAGGTTGTGTACTTTCATAGTTGAAGACAGAAGGGGATGTGTACTTTCATAGTTAAAGACAGCAGAGGTTGTGTACTTTCATAGTTTAAGACAGAAGAGGTTGTGTACTTTCATAGTTAAAGACAGAAGAGGTTGTGTACTTTCATAGTTTAAGACAGAAGAGGTTGTGTACTTTCATAGTTTAAGACAGAATAGGTTGTGTACTTTCATAGTTTAAGACAGAAGAGGTTGTGTACTTTCATAGTTTAAGACAGAAGAGGTTGTGTACTTTAGTTTAAGACAGAAGAGGTTGTGTACTTTCATAGTTGAAGACAGAAGAGGTTGTGTATGTTCATAGTTTAAGACAGAATAGGTTGTGTACTTTCATAGTTTAAGACAGAAGAGGTTGTGTACTTTCATAGTTTAAGACAGAACGGGTTGTGTACTTTCATAGTTTAAGACAGAAGAGGTTGTGTACTTTCATAGTTGAAGACAGAAGGGGTTGTGTACTTTCATAGGTAAAGACAGAAGAGGTTGTGTACTTTCATAGTTGAAGACAGAAGAGGTTGTGTACTTTCATAGTTGAAGACAGAAGAGGTTGTGTACTTTCATAGTTGAAGACAGAAGAGGTTGTGTACTTTCATAGTTGAAGACAGAAGGGGATGTGTACTTTCATAGTTAAAGACAGCAGAGGTTGTGTACCTTCATAGTTGAAGACAGAAGAGGTTGTGTACTTTCATAGTTAAAGACAGAAGGGGTTGTGTACTTTCATAGTTGAAGACAGAAGAGGTTGTGTACTTTCAAAGTTGAAGACAGAAGAGGTTGTGTACTTTCATAGTTAAAGACAGAAGAGGTTGTGTACTTTCATAGTTTAAGACAGACGAGGTTGTGTACTTTCATAGTTGAAGACAGAAGAGGTTGTGTACTTTCATAGTTAAAGACAGAAGAGGTTGTGTACTTTCATAGTTAAAGACAGAAGAGGTTCTGTACTTTCATAGTTAAAGACAGAAGAGGTTGTGTACTTTCATAGTTTAAGACAGAAGAGGTTGTGTACTTTCATAGTTGAAGACAGAAGAGGTTGTGTACTTTCATCGTTTAAGACAGAAGAGGTTGTGTACTTTCATAGTTAAAGACAGAAGAGGTTGTGTACTTTCATAGTTGAAGACAGAAGAGGTTGTGTACTTTCATAGTTGAAGACAGAAGAGGTTGTGTACTTTCATAGTTAAAGACAGAAGAGGTTGTGTACTTTCATAGTTAAAGACAGAAGAGGTTGTGTACTTTCATAGTTGAAGACAGAAGAGGTTTTGTACTTTCATCGTTTAAGACAGAAGAGGTTGTGTACTTTCATAGTTGAAGACAGAAGGGGTTGTGTACTTTCATAGTTGAAGACAGAAGAGGTTGTGTACTTTCATAGTTAAAGACAGAAGGCGTTGTGTACTTTCATAGTTGAAGACAGAAGGGGTTGTGTACTTTCATAGTTTAAGACAGAAGAGATTGTGTACTTTCATAGTTAAAGACAGAAGAGGTTGTGTACTTTCATAGTTGAAGACAGAAGAGGTTGTGTACTTTCATAGTTGAAGACAGAAGGGGATGTGTACTTTCTTAGTTAAAGACAGAAGATGTTGTGTACTTTCATAGTTGAAGACAGAAGAGGTTTTGTACTTTCATCGTTTAAGACAGAAGAGGTTGTGTACTTTCATAGTTAAAGACAGAAGAGGTTGTGTACTTTCATAGTTTAAGACAGAAGAGGTTGTGTACTTTCATAGTTTAAGACAGAATAGGTTGTGTACTTTCATAGTTTAAGACAGAAGAGGTTGTGTACTTTCATAGTTTAAGACAGAAGAGGTTGTGTACTTTAGTTTAAGACAGAAGAGGTTGTGTACTTTCATAGTTGAAGACAGAAGAGGTTGTGTATGTTCATAGTTTAAGACAGAATAGGTTGTGTACTTTCATAGTTTAAGACAGAAGAGGTTGTGTACTTTCATAGTTTAAGACAGAACGGGTTGTGTACTTTCATAGTTTAAGACAGAAGAGGTTGTGTACTTTCATAGTTGAAGACAGAAGGGGTTGTGTACTTTCATAGGTAAAGACAGAAGAGGTTGTGTACTTTCATAGTTGAAGACAGAAGAGGTTGTGTACTTTCATAGTTGAAGACAGAAGAGGTTGTGTACTTTCATAGTTGAAGACAGAAGAGGTTGTGTACTTTCATAGTTGAAGACAGAAGGGGATGTGTACTTTCATAGTTAAAGACAGCAGAGGTTGTGTACCTTCATAGTTGAAGACAGAAGAGGTTGTGTACTTTCATAGTTAAAGACAGAAGAGGTTGTGTACTTTCATAGTTAAAGACAGAAGGGGTTGTGTACTTTCATAGTTGAAGACAGAAGAGGTTGTGTACTTTCAAAGTTGAAGACAGAAGAGGTTGTGTACTTTCATAGTTAAAGACAGAAGAGGTTGTGTACTTTCATAGTTTAAGACAGAAGAGGTTGTGTACTTTCATAGTTGAAGACAGAAGAGGTTGTGTACTTTCATAGTTAAAGACAGAAGAGGTTGTGTACTTTCATAGTTAAAGACAGAAGAGGTTGTGTACTTTCATAGTTAAAGACAGAAGAGGTTGTGTACTTTCATAGTTTAAGACAGAAGAGGTTGTGTACTTTCATAGTTGAAGACAGAAGAGGTTGTGTACTTTCATCGTTTAAGACAGAAGAGGTTGTGTACTTTCATAGTTAAAGACAGAAGAGGTTGTGTACTTTCATAGTTGAAGACAGAAGAGGTTGTGTACTTTCATAGTTGAAGACAGAAGAGGTTGTGTACTTTCATAGTTAAAGACAGAAGAGGTTGTGTACTTTCATAGTTAAAGACAGAAGAGGTTGTGTACTTTCATAGTTGAAGACAGAAGAGGTTTTGTACTTTCATCGTTTAAGACAGAAGAGGTTGTGTACTTTCATAGTTGAAGACAGAAGGGGTTGTGTACTTTCATAGTTGAAGACAGAAGAGGTTGTGTACTTTCATAGTTAAAGACAGAAGGCGTTGTGTACTTTCATAGTTGAAGACAGAAGGGGTTGTGTACTTTCATAGTTGAAGACAGAAGAGGTTGTGTACTTTCATAGTTAAAGACAGAAGAGGTTGTGTACTTTCATAGTTAAAGACAGAAGGCGTTGTGTACTTTCATAGTTAAAGACAGAAGGGGTTGTGTACTTTCATAGTTGAAGACAGAAGAGGTTGTGTACTTTCATAGTTTAAGACAGGATAGGTTGTGTACTTTCATAGTTAAAGACAGAAGAGGTTGTGTACTTTCATAGTTAAAGACAGAAGAGGTTGTGTACTTTCATAGTTGAAGACAGAAGGGGTTGTGTACTTTCATAGTTTAAGACAGAAGAGGTTGTGTACTTGCATAGTTTAAAGACAGAAGGCGTTGTGTACTTTCATAGTTTAAGACAGAAGAGGTTGTGTACTTTCATAGTTTAAAAGACAGACAAGGTTGTGTACTTTCATAGTTGAAAACAGAAGAGGTTGTGTACTTTCATAGTTGAAGACAGAAGGGGTTGTGTACTTTCATAGTTGAAGACAGAAGAGGTTGTGTACTTTCATAGTTGAATACAGAAGAGGTTGTGTACTTTCATAGTTTAAGACAGAAGAGGTTGTGTACTTTCATAGTTAAAGACAGAAGAGGTTGTGTACTTTCATAGTTTAAGACAGAAGAGGTTGTGTACTTTCATAGTTTAAGACAGAATAGGTTGTGTACTTTCATAGTTTAAGACAGAAGAGGTTGTGTACTTTCATAGTTTAAGACAGAAGAGGTTGTGTACTTTAGTTTAAGACAGAAGAGGTTGTGTACTTTCATAGTTGAAGACAGAAGAGGTTGTGTATGTTCATAGTTTAAGACAGAATAGGTTGTGTACTTTCATAGTTTAAGACAGAAGAGGTTGTGTACTTTCATAGTTTAAGACAGAACGGGTTGTGTACTTTCATAGTTTAAGACAGAAGAGGTTGTGTACTTTCATAGTTGAAGACAGAAGGGGTTGTGTACTTTCATAGGTAAAGACAGAAGAGGTTGTGTACTTTCATAGTTGAAGACAGAAGAGGTTGTGTACTTTCATAGTTGAAGACAGAAGAGGTTGTGTACTTTCATAGTTGAAGACAGAAGAGGTTGTGTACTTTCATAGTTGAAGACAGAAGGGGATGTGTACTTTCATAGTTAAAGACAGCAGAGGTTGTGTACCTTCATAGTTGAAGACAGAAGAGGTTGTGTACTTTCATAGTTAAAGACAGAAGAGGTTGTGTACTTTCATAGTTAAAGACAGAAGGGGTTGTGTACTTTCATAGTTGAAGACAGAAGAGGTTGTGTACTTTCAAAGTTGAAGACAGAAGAGGTTGTGTACTTTCATAGTTAAAGACAGAAGAGGTTGTGTACTTTCATAGTTTAAGACAGACGAGGTTGTGTACTTTCATAGTTGAAGACAGAAGAGGTTGTGTACTTTCATAGTTAAAGACAGAAGAGGTTGTGTACTTTCATAGTTAAAGACAGAAGAGGTTCTGTACTTTCATAGTTAAAGACAGAAGAGGTTGTGTACTTTCATAGTTTAAGACAGAAGAGGTTGTGTACTTTCATAGTTGAAGACAGAAGAGGTTGTGTACTTTCATCGTTTAAGACAGAAGAGGTTGTGTACTTTCATAGTTAAAGACAGAAGAGGTTGTGTACTTTCATAGTTGAAGACAGAAGAGGTTGTGTACTTTCATAGTTGAAGACAGAAGAGGTTGTGTACTTTCATAGTTAAAGACAGAAGAGGTTGTGTACTTTCATAGTTAAAGACAGAAGAGGTTGTGTACTTTCATAGTTGAAGACAGAAGAGGTTTTGTACTTTCATCGTTTAAGACAGAAGAGGTTGTGTACTTTCATAGTTGAAGACAGAAGGGGTTGTGTACTTTCATAGTTGAAGACAGAAGAGGTTGTGTACTTTCATAGTTAAAGACAGAAGGCGTTGTGTACTTTCATAGTTGAAGACAGAAGGGGTTGTGTACTTTCATAGTTTAAGACAGAAGAGATTGTGTACTTTCATAGTTAAAGACAGAAGAGGTTGTGTACTTTCATAGTTGAAGACAGAAGAGGTTGTGTACTTTCATAGTTGAAGACAGAAGGGGATGTGTACTTTCTTAGTTAAAGACAGAAGATGTTGTGTACTTTCATAGTTGAAGACAGAAGAGGTTTTGTACTTTCATCGTTTAAGACAGAAGAGGTTGTGTACTTTCATAGTTAAAGACAGAAGAGGTTGTGTACTTTCATAGTTTAAGACAGAAGAGGTTGTGTACTTTCATAGTTTAAGACAGAATAGGTTGTGTACTTTCATAGTTTAAGACAGAAGAGGTTGTGTACTTTCATAGTTTAAGACAGAAGAGGTTGTGTACTTTAGTTTAAGACAGAAGAGGTTGTGTACTTTCATAGTTGAAGACAGAAGAGGTTGTGTATGTTCATAGTTTAAGACAGAATAGGTTGTGTACTTTCATAGTTTAAGACAGAAGAGGTTGTGTACTTTCATAGTTTAAGACAGAACGGGTTGTGTACTTTCATAGTTTAAGACAGAAGAGGTTGTGTACTTTCATAGTTGAAGACAGAAGGGGTTGTGTACTTTCATAGGTAAAGACAGAAGAGGTTGTGTACTTTCATAGTTGAAGACAGAAGAGGTTGTGTACTTTCATAGTTGAAGACAGAAGAGGTTGTGTACTTTCATAGTTGAAGACAGAAGAGGTTGTGTACTTTCATAGTTGAAGACAGAAGGGGATGTGTACTTTCATAGTTAAAGACAGCAGAGGTTGTGTACTTTCATAGTTTAAGACAGAAGAGGTTGTGTACTTTCATAGTTAAAGACAGAAGAGGTTGTGTACTTTCATAGTTTAAGACAGAAGAGGTTGTGTACTTTCATAGTTTAAGACAGAATAGGTTGTGTACTTTCATAGTTTAAGACAGAAGAGGTTGTGTACTTTCATAGTTTAAGACAGAAGAGGTTGTGTACTTTAGTTTAAGACAGAAGAGGTTGTGTACTTTCATAGTTGAAGACAGAAGAGGTTGTGTATGTTCATAGTTTAAGACAGAATAGGTTGTGTACTTTCATAGTTTAAGACAGAAGAGGTTGTGTACTTTCATAGTTTAAGACAGAACGGGTTGTGTACTTTCATAGTTTAAGACAGAAGAGGTTGTGTACTTTCATAGTTGAAGACAGAAGGGGTTGTGTACTTTCATAGGTAAAGACAGAAGAGGTTGTGTACTTTCATAGTTGAAGACAGAAGAGGTTGTGTACTTTCATAGTTGAAGACAGAAGAGGTTGTGTACTTTCATAGTTGAAGACAGAAGAGGTTGTGTACTTTCATAGTTGAAGACAGAAGGGGATGTGTACTTTCATAGTTAAAGACAGCAGAGGTTGTGTACCTTCATAGTTGAAGACAGAAGAGGTTGTGTACTTTCATAGTTAAAGACAGAAGGGGTTGTGTACTTTCATAGTTGAAGACAGAAGAGGTTGTGTACTTTCAAAGTTGAAGACAGAAGAGGTTGTGTACTTTCATAGTTAAAGACAGAAGAGGTTGTGTACTTTCATAGTTTAAGACAGACGAGGTTGTGTACTTTCATAGTTGAAGACAGAAGAGGTTGTGTACTTTCATAGTTAAAGACAGAAGAGGTTGTGTACTTTCATAGTTAAAGACAGAAGAGGTTCTGTACTTTCATAGTTAAAGACAGAAGAGGTTGTGTACTTTCATAGTTTAAGACAGAAGAGGTTGTGTACTTTCATAGTTGAAGACAGAAGAGGTTGTGTACTTTCATCGTTTAAGACAGAAGAGGTTGTGTACTTTCATAGTTAAAGACAGAAGAGGTTGTGTACTTTCATAGTTGAAGACAGAAGAGGTTGTGTACTTTCATAGTTGAAGACAGAAGAGGTTGTGTACTTTCATAGTTAAAGACAGAAGAGGTTGTGTACTTTCATAGTTAAAGACAGAAGAGGTTGTGTACTTTCATAGTTGAAGACAGAAGAGGTTTTGTACTTTCATCGTTTAAGACAGAAGAGGTTGTGTACTTTCATAGTTGAAGACAGAAGGGGTTGTGTACTTTCATAGTTGAAGACAGAAGAGGTTGTGTACTTTCATAGTTAAAGACAGAAGGCGTTGTGTACTTTCATAGTTGAAGACAGAAGGGGTTGTGTACTTTCATAGTTTAAGACAGAAGAGATTGTGTACTTTCATAGTTAAAGACAGAAGAGGTTGTGTACTTTCATAGTTGAAGACAGAAGAGGTTGTGTACTTTCATAGTTGAAGACAGAAGGGGATGTGTACTTTCTTAGTTAAAGACAGAAGATGTTGTGTACTTTCATAGTTGAAGACAGAAGAGGTTTTGTACTTTCATCGTTTAAGACAGAAGAGGTTGTGTACTTTCATAGTTAAAGACAGAAGAGGTTGTGTACTTTCATAGTTTAAGACAGAAGAGGTTGTGTACTTTCATAGTTTAAGACAGAATAGGTTGTGTACTTTCATAGTTTAAGACAGAAGAGGTTGTGTACTTTCATAGTTTAAGACAGAAGAGGTTGTGTACTTTAGTTTAAGACAGAAGAGGTTGTGTACTTTCATAGTTGAAGACAGAAGAGGTTGTGTATGTTCATAGTTTAAGACAGAATAGGTTGTGTACTTTCATAGTTTAAGACAGAAGAGGTTGTGTACTTTCATAGTTTAAGACAGAACGGGTTGTGTACTTTCATAGTTTAAGACAGAAGAGGTTGTGTACTTTCATAGTTGAAGACAGAAGGGGTTGTGTACTTTCATAGGTAAAGACAGAAGAGGTTGTGTACTTTCATAGTTGAAGACAGAAGAGGTTGTGTACTTTCATAGTTGAAGACAGAAGAGGTTGTGTACTTTCATAGTTGAAGACAGAAGAGGTTGTGTACTTTCATAGTTGAAGACAGAAGGGGATGTGTACTTTCATAGTTAAAGACAGCAGAGGTTGTGTACCTTCATAGTTGAAGACAGAAGAGGTTGTGTACTTTCATAGTTAAAGACAGAAGAGGTTGTGTACTTTCATAGTTAAAGACAGAAGGGGTTGTGTACTTTCATAGTTGAAGACAGAAGAGGTTGTGTACTTTCAAAGTTGAAGACAGAAGAGGTTGTGTACTTTCATAGTTAAAGACAGAAGAGGTTGTGTACTTTCATAGTTTAAGACAGAAGAGGTTGTGTACTTTCATAGTTGAAGACAGAAGAGGTTGTGTACTTTCATAGTTAAAGACAGAAGAGGTTGTGTACTTTCATAGTTAAAGACAGAAGAGGTTGTGTACTTTCATAGTTAAAGACAGAAGAGGTTGTGTACTTTCATAGTTTAAGACAGAAGAGGTTGTGTACTTTCATAGTTGAAGACAGAAGAGGTTGTGTACTTTCATCGTTTAAGACAGAAGAGGTTGTGTACTTTCATAGTTAAAGACAGAAGAGGTTGTGTACTTTCATAGTTGAAGACAGAAGAGGTTGTGTACTTTCATAGTTGAAGACAGAAGAGGTTGTGTACTTTCATAGTTAAAGACAGAAGAGGTTGTGTACTTTCATAGTTAAAGACAGAAGAGGTTGTGTACTTTCATAGTTGAAGACAGAAGAGGTTTTGTACTTTCATCGTTTAAGACAGAAGAGGTTGTGTACTTTCATAGTTGAAGACAGAAGGGGTTGTGTACTTTCATAGTTGAAGACAGAAGAGGTTGTGTACTTTCATAGTTAAAGACAGAAGGCGTTGTGTACTTTCATAGTTGAAGACAGAAGGGGTTGTGTACTTTCATAGTTTAAGACAGAAGAGATTGTGTACTTTCATAGTTAAAGACAGAAGAGGTTGTGTACTTTCATAGTTGAAGACAGAAGAGGTTGTGTACTTTCATAGTTGAAGACAGAAGGGGATGTGTACTTTCTTAGTTAAAGACAGAAGATGTTGTGTACTTTCATAGTTGAATACAGAAGAGGTTGTGTACTTTCATAGTTAAAGACAGAAGAGGTTGTGTACTTTCATAGTTAAAGACAGAAGGGGTTGTGTCCTTTCATAGTTGAAGACAGAAGAGGTTGTGTACTTTCATAGTTGAAGACAGAAGATGTTGTGTACTTTCATAGTTAAGACAGAAGAGGTTGTGTACTTTCATAGTTTAAGACAGAAGAGGTTGTGTACTTTCATAGTTGAAGACAGAAGAGGTTGTGTACTTTCATAGTTAAAGACAGAAGAGGTTGTGTACTTTCATAGTTAAAGACAGAAGAGGTTGTGTACTTTCATAGTTAAAGACAGAAGAGGTTGTGTACTTTCATAGTTGAAGACAGAAGAGGTTGTGTACTTTCATAGTTGAATACAGAAGAGGTTGTGTACTTTCATAGTTAAAGACAGAAGAGGTTGTGTACTTTCATAGTTAAAGACAGAATAGTTTGTGTACTTTCATAGTTAAAGACAGAAGAGGTTGTGTACTTTCATAGTTTAAGACAGAAGAGGTTGTGTACTTTCATAGTTGAAGACAAAAGAGGTTGTGTACTTTCATAGTTGAAGACAGAAGATGTTGTGTACTTTCATCATTTAAGACAGAAGAGGTTGTGTACTTTCATAGTTGAAGACAGAAGGGGTTGTGTACTTTCATAGTTGAAGACAGAAGAGGTTGTGTACTTTCATAGTTAAAGACAGAAGGCGTTGTGTACTTTCATAGTTGAAGACAGAAGGGGTTGTGTACTTTCATAGTTTAAGACAGAAGAGATTGTGTACTTTCATAGTTAAAGACAGAAGAGGTTGTGTACTTTCATAGTTGAAGACAGAAGAGGTTGTGTACTTTCATAGTTGAAGACAGAAGGGGATGTGTACTTTCTTAGTTAAAGACAGAATAGGTTGTGTACTTTCATAGTTAAAGACAGAAGAGGTTGTGTACTTTCATAGTTGAAGACAGAAGAGGTTGTGTACTTTCAAAGTTGAAGACAGAAGAGGTTGTGTACTTTCATAGTTAAAGACAGAAGAGGTTGTGTACTTTCATAGTTTAAGACAGAAGAGATTGTGTACTTTCATAGTTAAAGACAGAAGAGGTTGTGTACTTTCATAGTTAAAGACAGAAGAGGTTGTGTACTTTCATAGTTTAAGACAGAAGAGGTTGTGTACTTTCATAGTTGAAGACAGAAGAGGTTGTGTACTTTCATAGTTGAAGACAGAAGAGGTTGTGTACTTTCATAGTTGAAGACAGAAGAGGTTGTGTACTTTCATAGTTGAAGACAGAAGGGGTTGTGTACTTTCATAGTTGAAGACAGAAGAGGTTGTGTACTTTCATAGTTGAAGACAGAAGAGGTTGTGTACTTTCATAGTTGAAGACAGAAGAGGTTGTGTACTTTCATAGTTGAATACAGAAGAGGTTGTGTACTTTCATAGTTGAAGACAGAAGAGGTTGTGTACTTTCATAGTTGAAGACAGAAGAAGTTGTGTACTTTCATAGTTGAAGACAGAAGAGGTTGTGTACTTTCATAGTTGAAGACAGAAGGGGATGTGTACTTTCATAGTTAAAGACAGAAGAGGTTTTGTACTTTCATAGTTGAATACAGAAGAGGTTGTGTACTTTCATAGTTAAAGACAGAAGAGGTTGTGTACTTTCATAGTTAAAGACAGAAGGGGTTGTGTACTTTCATAGTTGAAGACAGAAGAGGTTGTGTACTTTCATAGTTGAAGACAGAAAATGTTGTGTACTTTCATAGTTAAAGACAGAAGAGGTTGTGTACTTTCATAGTTGAAGACAGAAGAGGTTGTGTACTTTCATAGTTAAAGACAGAAGAGGTTGTGTACTTTCATAGTTAAAGACAGAAGAGGTTGTGTACTTTCATAGTTAAAGACAGACGAGGTTGTGTACTTTCATAGTTTAAGACAGAAGAGGTTGTGTACTTTCATAGTTGAAGACAGAAGAGGTTGTGTACTTTCATAGTTGAAGACAGAAGAGGTTGTGTACTTTCATAGTTAAAGACAGAAGAGGTTGTGTACTTTCATAGTTAAAGACAGAAGGCGTTGTGTACTTTCATAGTTTAAGACAGAAGAGGTTGTGTACTTTCATAGTTTAAGACAGAATAGGTTGTGTACTTTCATAGTTTAAGACAGAAGAGGTTGTGTACTTTCATAGTTTAAGACAGAAGAGGTTGTGTACTTTAGTTTAAGACAGAAGAGGTTGTGTACTTTCATAGTTGAAGACAGAAGAGGTTGTGTATGTTCATAGTTTAAGACAGAATAGGTTGTGTACTTTCATAGTTTAAGACAGAAGAGGTTGTGTACTTTCATAGTTTAAGACAGAACGGGTTGTGTACTTTCATAGTTTAAGACAGAAGAGGTTGTGTACTTTCATAGTTGAAGACAGAAGGGGTTGTGTACTTTCATAGGTAAAGACAGAAGAGGTTGTGTACTTTCATAGTTGAAGACAGAAGAGGTTGTGTACTTTCATAGTTGAAGACAGAAGAGGTTGTGTACTTTCATAGTTGAAGACAGAAGAGGTTGTGTACTTTCATAGTTGAAGACAGAAGGGGATGTGTACTTTCATAGTTAAAGACAGCAGAGGTTGTGTACCTTCATAGTTGAAGACAGAAGAGGTTGTGTACTTTCATAGTTAAAGACAGAAGAGGTTGTGTACTTTCATAGTTAAAGACAGAAGGGGTTGTGTACTTTCATAGTTGAAGACAGAAGAGGTTGTGTACTTTCAAAGTTGAAGACAGAAGAGGTTGTGTACTTTCATAGTTAAAGACAGAAGAGGTTGTGTACTTTCATAGTTTAAGACAGACGAGGTTGTGTACTTTCATAGTTGAAGACAGAAGAGGTTGTGTACTTTCATAGTTAAAGACAGAAGAGGTTGTGTACTTTCATAGTTAAAGACAGAAGAGGTTCTGTACTTTCATAGTTAAAGACAGAAGAGGTTGTGTACTTTCATAGTTTAAGACAGAAGAGGTTGTGTACTTTCATAGTTGAAGACAGAAGAGGTTGTGTACTTTCATCGTTTAAGACAGAAGAGGTTGTGTACTTTCATAGTTAAAGACAGAAGAGGTTGTGTACTTTCATAGTTGAAGACAGAAGAGGTTGTGTACTTTCATAGTTGAAGACAGAAGAGGTTGTGTACTTTCATAGTTAAAGACAGAAGAGGTTGTGTACTTTCATAGTTAAAGACAGAAGAGGTTGTGTACTTTCATAGTTGAAGACAGAAGAGGTTTTGTACTTTCATCGTTTAAGACAGAAGAGGTTGTGTACTTTCATAGTTGAAGACAGAAGGGGTTGTGTACTTTCATAGTTGAAGACAGAAGAGGTTGTGTACTTTCATAGTTAAAGACAGAAGGCGTTGTGTACTTTCATAGTTGAAGACAGAAGGGGTTGTGTACTTTCATAGTTTAAGACAGAAGAGATTGTGTACTTTCATAGTTAAAGACAGAAGAGGTTGTGTACTTTCATAGTTGAAGACAGAAGAGGTTGTGTACTTTCATAGTTGAAGACAGAAGGGGATGTGTACTTTCTTAGTTAAAGACAGAAGATGTTGTGTACTTTCATAGTTGAAGACAGAAGAGGTTTTGTACTTTCATCGTTTAAGACAGAAGAGGTTGTGTACTTTCATAGTTAAAGACAGAAGAGGTTGTGTACTTTCATAGTTTAAGACAGAAGAGGTTGTGTACTTTCATAGTTTAAGACAGAATAGGTTGTGTACTTTCATAGTTTAAGACAGAAGAGGTTGTGTACTTTCATAGTTTAAGACAGAAGAGGTTGTGTACTTTAGTTTAAGACAGAAGAGGTTGTGTACTTTCATAGTTGAAGACAGAAGAGGTTGTGTATGTTCATAGTTTAAGACAGAATAGGTTGTGTACTTTCATAGTTTAAGACAGAAGAGGTTGTGTACTTTCATAGTTTAAGACAGAACGGGTTGTGTACTTTCATAGTTTAAGACAGAAGAGGTTGTGTACTTTCATAGTTGAAGACAGAAGGGGTTGTGTACTTTCATAGGTAAAGACAGAAGAGGTTGTGTACTTTCATAGTTGAAGACAGAAGAGGTTGTGTACTTTCATAGTTGAAGACAGAAGAGGTTGTGTACTTTCATAGTTGAAGACAGAAGAGGTTGTGTACTTTCATAGTTGAAGACAGAAGGGGATGTGTACTTTCATAGTTAAAGACAGCAGAGGTTGTGTACCTTCATAGTTGAAGACAGAAGAGGTTGTGTACTTTCATAGTTAAAGACAGAAGAGGTTGTGTACTTTCATAGTTAAAGACAGAAGGGGTTGTGTACTTTCATAGTTGAAGACAGAAGAGGTTGTGTACTTTCAAAGTTGAAGACAGAAGAGGTTGTGTACTTTCATAGTTAAAGACAGAAGAGGTTGTGTACTTTCATAGTTTAAGACAGAAGAGGTTGTGTACTTTCATAGTTGAAGACAGAAGAGGTTGTGTACTTTCATAGTTAAAGACAGAAGAGGTTGTGTACTTTCATAGTTAAAGACAGAAGAGGTTGTGTACTTTCATAGTTAAAGACAGAAGAGGTTGTGTACTTTCATAGTTTAAGACAGAAGAGGTTGTGTACTTTCATAGTTGAAGACAGAAGAGGTTGTGTACTTTCATCGTTTAAGACAGAAGAGGTTGTGTACTTTCATAGTTAAAGACAGAAGAGGTTGTGTACTTTCATAGTTGAAGACAGAAGAGGTTGTGTACTTTCATAGTTGAAGACAGAAGAGGTTGTGTACTTTCATAGTTAAAGACAGAAGAGGTTGTGTACTTTCATAGTTAAAGACAGAAGAGGTTGTGTACTTTCATAGTTGAAGACAGAAGAGGTTTTGTACTTTCATCGTTTAAGACAGAAGAGGTTGTGTACTTTCATAGTTGAAGACAGAAGGGGTTGTGTACTTTCATAGTTGAAGACAGAAGAGGTTGTGTACTTTCATAGTTAAAGACAGAAGGCGTTGTGTACTTTCATAGTTGAAGACAGAAGGGGTTGTGTACTTTCATAGTTTAAGACAGAAGAGATTGTGTACTTTCATAGTTAAAGACAGAAGAGGTTGTGTACTTTCATAGTTGAAGACAGAAGAGGTTGTGTACTTTCATAGTTGAAGACAGAAGGGGATGTGTACTTTCTTAGTTAAAGACAGAAGATGTTGTGTACTTTCATAGTTGAATACAGAAGAGGTTGTGTACTTTCATAGTTAAAGACAGAAGAGGTTGTGTACTTTCATAGTTAAAGACAGAAGGGGTTGTGTCCTTTCATAGTTGAAGACAGAAGAGGTTGTGTACTTTCATAGTTGAAGACAGAAGATGTTGTGTACTTTCATAGTTAAGACAGAAGAGGTTGTGTACTTTCATAGTTTAAGACAGAAGAGGTTGTGTACTTTCATAGTTGAAGACAGAAGAGGTTGTGTACTTTCATAGTTAAAGACAGAAGAGGTTGTGTACTTTCATAGTTAAAGACAGAAGAGGTTGTGTACTTTCATAGTTAAAGACAGAAGAGGTTGTGTACTTTCATAGTTGAAGACAGAAGAGGTTGTGTACTTTCATAGTTGAATACAGAAGAGGTTGTGTACTTTCATAGTTAAAGACAGAAGAGGTTGTGTACTTTCATAGTTAAAGACAGAATAGTTTGTGTACTTTCATAGTTAAAGACAGAAGAGGTTGTGTACTTTCATAGTTTAAGACAGAAGAGGTTGTGTACTTTCATAGTTGAAGACAAAAGAGGTTGTGTACTTTCATAGTTGAAGACAGAAGATGTTGTGTACTTTCATCATTTAAGACAGAAGAGGTTGTGTACTTTCATAGTTGAAGACAGAAGGGGTTGTGTACTTTCATAGTTGAAGACAGAAGAGGTTGTGTACTTTCATAGTTAAAGACAGAAGGCGTTGTGTACTTTCATAGTTGAAGACAGAAGGGGTTGTGTACTTTCATAGTTTAAGACAGAAGAGATTGTGTACTTTCATAGTTAAAGACAGAAGAGGTTGTGTACTTTCATAGTTGAAGACAGAAGAGGTTGTGTACTTTCATAGTTGAAGACAGAAGGGGATGTGTACTTTCTTAGTTAAAGACAGAATAGGTTGTGTACTTTCATAGTTAAAGACAGAAGAGGTTGTGTACTTTCATAGTTGAAGACAGAAGAGGTTGTGTACTTTCAAAGTTGAAGACAGAAGAGGTTGTGTACTTTCATAGTTAAAGACAGAAGAGGTTGTGTACTTTCATAGTTTAAGACAGAAGAGATTGTGTACTTTCATAGTTAAAGACAGAAGAGGTTGTGTACTTTCATAGTTAAAGACAGAAGAGGTTGTGTACTTTCATAGTTTAAGACAGAAGAGGTTGTGTACTTTCATAGTTGAAGACAGAAGAGGTTGTGTACTTTCATAGTTGAAGACAGAAGAGGTTGTGTACTTTCATAGTTGAAGACAGAAGAGGTTGTGTACTTTCATAGTTGAAGACAGAAGGGGTTGTGTACTTTCATAGTTGAAGACAGAAGAGGTTGTGTACTTTCATAGTTGAAGACAGAAGAGGTTGTGTACTTTCATAGTTGAAGACAGAAGAGGTTGTGTACTTTCATAGTTGAATACAGAAGAGGTTGTGTACTTTCATAGTTGAAGACAGAAGAGGTTGTGTACTTTCATAGTTGAAGACAGAAGAAGTTGTGTACTTTCATAGTTGAAGACAGAAGAGGTTGTGTACTTTCATAGTTGAAGACAGAAGGGGATGTGTACTTTCATAGTTAAAGACAGAAGAGGTTTTGTACTTTCATAGTTGAATACAGAAGAGGTTGTGTACTTTCATAGTTAAAGACAGAAGAGGTTGTGTACTTTCATAGTTAAAGACAGAAGGGGTTGTGTACTTTCATAGTTGAAGACAGAAGAGGTTGTGTACTTTCATAGTTGAAGACAGAAAATGTTGTGTACTTTCATAGTTAAAGACAGAAGAGGTTGTGTACTTTCATAGTTGAAGACAGAAGAGGTTGTGTACTTTCATAGTTAAAGACAGAAGAGGTTGTGTACTTTCATAGTTAAAGACAGAAGAGGTTGTGTACTTTCATAGTTAAAGACAGACGAGGTTGTGTACTTTCATAGTTTAAGACAGAAGAGGTTGTGTACTTTCATAGTTGAAGACAGAAGAGGTTGTGTACTTTCATAGTTGAAGACAGAAGAGGTTGTGTACTTTCATAGTTAAAGACAGAAGAGGTTGTGTACTTTCATAGTTAAAGACAGAAGGCGTTGTGTACTTTCATAGTTAAAGACAGAAGGGGTTGTGTACTTTCATAGTTGAAGACAGAAGAGGTTGTGTACTTTCATAGTTTAAGACAGGATAGGTTGTGTACTTTCATAGTTAAAGACAGAAGAGGTTGTGTACTTTCATAGTTAAAGACAGAAGAGGTTGTGTACTTTCATAGTTGAAGACAGAAGGGGTTGTGTACTTTCATAGTTTAAGACAGAAGAGGTTGTGTACTTGCATAGTTTAAAGACAGAAGGCGTTGTGTACTTTCATAGTTTAAGACAGAAGAGGTTGTGTACTTTCATAGTTTAAAAGACAGACAAGGTTGTGTACTTTCATAGTTGAAAACAGAAGAGGTTGTGTACTTTCATAGTTGAAGACAGAAGGGGTTGTGTACTTTCATAGTTGAAGACAGAAGAGGTTGTGTACTTTCATAGTTGAATACAGAAGAGGTTGTGTACTTTCATAGTTTAAGACAGAAGAGGTTGTGTACTTTCATAGTTAAAGACAGAAGAGGTTGTGTACTTTCATAGTTTAAGACAGAAGAGGTTGTGTACTTTCATAGTTTAAGACAGAATAGGTTGTGTACTTTCATAGTTTAAGACAGAAGAGGTTGTGTACTTTCATAGTTTAAGACAGAAGAGGTTGTGTACTTTAGTTTAAGACAGAAGAGGTTGTGTACTTTCATAGTTGAAGACAGAAGAGGTTGTGTATGTTCATAGTTTAAGACAGAATAGGTTGTGTACTTTCATAGTTTAAGACAGAAGAGGTTGTGTACTTTCATAGTTTAAGACAGAACGGGTTGTGTACTTTCATAGTTTAAGACAGAAGAGGTTGTGTACTTTCATAGTTGAAGACAGAAGGGGTTGTGTACTTTCATAGGTAAAGACAGAAGAGGTTGTGTACTTTCATAGTTGAAGACAGAAGAGGTTGTGTACTTTCATAGTTGAAGACAGAAGAGGTTGTGTACTTTCATAGTTGAAGACAGAAGAGGTTGTGTACTTTCATAGTTGAAGACAGAAGGGGATGTGTACTTTCATAGTTAAAGACAGCAGAGGTTGTGTACCTTCATAGTTGAAGACAGAAGAGGTTGTGTACTTTCATAGTTAAAGACAGAAGAGGTTGTGTACTTTCATAGTTAAAGACAGAAGGGGTTGTGTACTTTCATAGTTGAAGACAGAAGAGGTTGTGTACTTTCATAGTTGAAGACAGAAGAGGTTGTGTACTTTCATAGTTAAAGACAGAAGGCGTTGTGTACTTTCATAGTTGAAGACAGAAGGGGTTGTGTACTTTCATAGTTTAAGACAGAAGAGATTGTGTACTTTCATAGTTAAAGACAGAAGAGGTTGTGTACTTTCATAGTTGAAGACAGAAGAGGTTGTGTACTTTCATAGTTGAAGACAGAAGGGGATGTGTACTTTCTTAGTTAAAGACAGAAGATGTTGTGTACTTTCATAGTTGAAGACAGAAGAGGTTTTGTACTTTCATCGTTTAAGACAGAAGAGGTTGTGTACTTTCATAGTTAAAGACAGAAGAGGTTGTGTACTTTCATAGTTTAAGACAGAAGAGGTTGTGTACTTTCATAGTTTAAGACAGAATAGGTTGTGTACTTTCATAGTTTAAGACAGAAGAGGTTGTGTACTTTCATAGTTTAAGACAGAAGAGGTTGTGTACTTTAGTTTAAGACAGAAGAGGTTGTGTACTTTCATAGTTGAAGACAGAAGAGGTTGTGTATGTTCATAGTTTAAGACAGAATAGGTTGTGTACTTTCATAGTTTAAGACAGAAGAGGTTGTGTACTTTCATAGTTTAAGACAGAACGGGTTGTGTACTTTCATAGTTTAAGACAGAAGAGGTTGTGTACTTTCATAGTTGAAGACAGAAGGGGTTGTGTACTTTCATAGGTAAAGACAGAAGAGGTTGTGTACTTTCATAGTTGAAGACAGAAGAGGTTGTGTACTTTCATAGTTGAAGACAGAAGAGGTTGTGTACTTTCATAGTTGAAGACAGAAGAGGTTGTGTACTTTCATAGTTGAAGACAGAAGGGGATGTGTACTTTCATAGTTAAAGACAGCAGAGGTTGTGTACCTTCATAGTTGAAGACAGAAGAGGTTGTGTACTTTCATAGTTAAAGACAGAAGAGGTTGTGTACTTTCATAGTTAAAGACAGAAGGGGTTGTGTACTTTCATAGTTGAAGACAGAAGAGGTTGTGTACTTTCAAAGTTGAAGACAGAAGAGGTTGTGTACTTTCATAGTTAAAGACAGAAGAGGTTGTGTACTTTCATAGTTTAAGACAGAAGAGGTTGTGTACTTTCATAGTTGAAGACAGAAGAGGTTGTGTACTTTCATAGTTAAAGACAGAAGAGGTTGTGTACTTTCATAGTTAAAGACAGAAGAGGTTGTGTACTTTCATAGTTAAAGACAGAAGAGGTTGTGTACTTTCATAGTTTAAGACAGAAGAGGTTGTGTACTTTCATAGTTGAAGACAGAAGAGGTTGTGTACTTTCATCGTTTAAGACAGAAGAGGTTGTGTACTTTCATAGTTAAAGACAGAAGAGGTTGTGTACTTTCATAGTTGAAGACAGAAGAGGTTGTGTACTTTCATAGTTGAAGACAGAAGAGGTTGTGTACTTTCATAGTTAAAGACAGAAGAGGTTGTGTACTTTCATAGTTAAAGACAGAAGAGGTTGTGTACTTTCATAGTTGAAGACAGAAGAGGTTTTGTACTTTCATCGTTTAAGACAGAAGAGGTTGTGTACTTTCATAGTTGAAGACAGAAGGGGTTGTGTACTTTCATAGTTGAAGACAGAAGAGGTTGTGTACTTTCATAGTTAAAGACAGAAGGCGTTGTGTACTTTCATAGTTGAAGACAGAAGGGGTTGTGTACTTTCATAGTTTAAGACAGAAGAGATTGTGTACTTTCATAGTTAAAGACAGAAGAGGTTGTGTACTTTCATAGTTGAAGACAGAAGAGGTTGTGTACTTTCATAGTTGAAGACAGAAGGGGATGTGTACTTTCTTAGTTAAAGACAGAAGATGTTGTGTACTTTCATAGTTGAATACAGAAGAGGTTGTGTACTTTCATAGTTAAAGACAGAAGAGGTTGTGTACTTTCATAGTTAAAGACAGAAGGGGTTGTGTCCTTTCATAGTTGAAGACAGAAGAGGTTGTGTACTTTCATAGTTGAAGACAGAAGATGTTGTGTACTTTCATAGTTAAGACAGAAGAGGTTGTGTACTTTCATAGTTTAAGACAGAAGAGGTTGTGTACTTTCATAGTTGAAGACAGAAGAGGTTGTGTACTTTCATAGTTAAAGACAGAAGAGGTTGTGTACTTTCATAGTTAAAGACAGAAGAGGTTGTGTACTTTCATAGTTAAAGACAGAAGAGGTTGTGTACTTTCATAGTTGAAGACAGAAGAGGTTGTGTACTTTCATAGTTGAATACAGAAGAGGTTGTGTACTTTCATAGTTAAAGACAGAAGAGGTTGTGTACTTTCATAGTTAAAGACAGAATAGTTTGTGTACTTTCATAGTTAAAGACAGAAGAGGTTGTGTACTTTCATAGTTTAAGACAGAAGAGGTTGTGTACTTTCATAGTTGAAGACAAAAGAGGTTGTGTACTTTCATAGTTGAAGACAGAAGATGTTGTGTACTTTCATCATTTAAGACAGAAGAGGTTGTGTACTTTCATAGTTGAAGACAGAAGGGGTTGTGTACTTTCATAGTTGAAGACAGAAGAGGTTGTGTACTTTCATAGTTAAAGACAGAAGGCGTTGTGTACTTTCATAGTTGAAGACAGAAGGGGTTGTGTACTTTCATAGTTTAAGACAGAAGAGATTGTGTACTTTCATAGTTAAAGACAGAAGAGGTTGTGTACTTTCATAGTTGAAGACAGAAGAGGTTGTGTACTTTCATAGTTGAAGACAGAAGGGGATGTGTACTTTCTTAGTTAAAGACAGAATAGGTTGTGTACTTTCATAGTTAAAGACAGAAGAGGTTGTGTACTTTCATAGTTGAAGACAGAAGAGGTTGTGTACTTTCAAAGTTGAAGACAGAAGAGGTTGTGTACTTTCATAGTTAAAGACAGAAGAGGTTGTGTACTTTCATAGTTTAAGACAGAAGAGATTGTGTACTTTCATAGTTAAAGACAGAAGAGGTTGTGTACTTTCATAGTTAAAGACAGAAGAGGTTGTGTACTTTCATAGTTTAAGACAGAAGAGGTTGTGTACTTTCATAGTTGAAGACAGAAGAGGTTGTGTACTTTCATAGTTGAAGACAGAAGAGGTTGTGTACTTTCATAGTTGAAGACAGAAGAGGTTGTGTACTTTCATAGTTGAAGACAGAAGGGGTTGTGTACTTTCATAGTTGAAGACAGAAGAGGTTGTGTACTTTCATAGTTGAAGACAGAAGAGGTTGTGTACTTTCATAGTTGAAGACAGAAGAGGTTGTGTACTTTCATAGTTGAATACAGAAGAGGTTGTGTACTTTCATAGTTGAAGACAGAAGAGGTTGTGTACTTTCATAGTTGAAGACAGAAGAAGTTGTGTACTTTCATAGTTGAAGACAGAAGAGGTTGTGTACTTTCATAGTTGAAGACAGAAGGGGATGTGTACTTTCATAGTTAAAGACAGAAGAGGTTTTGTACTTTCATAGTTGAATACAGAAGAGGTTGTGTACTTTCATAGTTAAAGACAGAAGAGGTTGTGTACTTTCATAGTTAAAGACAGAAGGGGTTGTGTACTTTCATAGTTGAAGACAGAAGAGGTTGTGTACTTTCATAGTTGAAGACAGAAAATGTTGTGTACTTTCATAGTTAAAGACAGAAGAGGTTGTGTACTTTCATAGTTGAAGACAGAAGAGGTTGTGTACTTTCATAGTTAAAGACAGAAGAGGTTGTGTACTTTCATAGTTAAAGACAGAAGAGGTTGTGTACTTTCATAGTTAAAGACAGACGAGGTTGTGTACTTTCATAGTTTAAGACAGAAGAGGTTGTGTACTTTCATAGTTGAAGACAGAAGAGGTTGTGTACTTTCATAGTTGAAGACAGAAGAGGTTGTGTACTTTCATAGTTAAAGACAGAAGAGGTTGTGTACTTTCATAGTTAAAGACAGAAGGCGTTGTGTACTTTCATAGTTAAAGACAGAAGGGGTTGTGTACTTTCATAGTTGAAGACAGAAGAGGTTGTGTACTTTCATAGTTTAAGACAGGATAGGTTGTGTACTTTCATAGTTAAAGACAGAAGAGGTTGTGTACTTTCATAGTTAAAGACAGAAGAGGTTGTGTACTTTCATAGTTGAAGACAGAAGGGGTTGTGTACTTTCATAGTTTAAGACAGAAGAGGTTGTGTACTTGCATAGTTTAAAGACAGAAGGCGTTGTGTACTTTCATAGTTTAAGACAGAAGAGGTTGTGTACTTTCATAGTTTAAAAGACAGACAAGGTTGTGTACTTTCATAGTTGAAAACAGAAGAGGTTGTGTACTTTCATAGTTGAAGACAGAAGGGGTTGTGTACTTTCATAGTTGAAGACAGAAGAGGTTGTGTACTTTCATAGTTGAATACAGAAGAGGTTGTGTACTTTCATAGTTTAAGACAGAAGAGGTTGTGTACTTTCATAGTTAAAGACAGAAGAGGTTGTGTACTTTCATAGTTTAAGACAGAAGAGGTTGTGTACTTTCATAGTTTAAGACAGAATAGGTTGTGTACTTTCATAGTTTAAGACAGAAGAGGTTGTGTACTTTCATAGTTTAAGACAGAAGAGGTTGTGTACTTTAGTTTAAGACAGAAGAGGTTGTGTACTTTCATAGTTGAAGACAGAAGAGGTTGTGTATGTTCATAGTTTAAGACAGAATAGGTTGTGTACTTTCATAGTTTAAGACAGAAGAGGTTGTGTACTTTCATAGTTTAAGACAGAACGGGTTGTGTACTTTCATAGTTTAAGACAGAAGAGGTTGTGTACTTTCATAGTTGAAGACAGAAGGGGTTGTGTACTTTCATAGGTAAAGACAGAAGAGGTTGTGTACTTTCATAGTTGAAGACAGAAGAGGTTGTGTACTTTCATAGTTGAAGACAGAAGAGGTTGTGTACTTTCATAGTTGAAGACAGAAGAGGTTGTGTACTTTCATAGTTGAAGACAGAAGGGGATGTGTACTTTCATAGTTAAAGACAGCAGAGGTTGTGTACCTTCATAGTTGAAGACAGAAGAGGTTGTGTACTTTCATAGTTAAAGACAGAAGAGGTTGTGTACTTTCATAGTTAAAGACAGAAGGGGTTGTGTACTTTCATAGTTGAAGACAGAAGAGGTTGTGTACTTTCATAGTTGAAGACAGAAGAGGTTGTGTACTTTCATAGTTAAAGACAGAAGGCGTTGTGTACTTTCATAGTTGAAGACAGAAGGGGTTGTGTACTTTCATAGTTTAAGACAGAAGAGATTGTGTACTTTCATAGTTAAAGACAGAAGAGGTTGTGTACTTTCATAGTTGAAGACAGAAGAGGTTGTGTACTTTCATAGTTGAAGACAGAAGGGGATGTGTACTTTCTTAGTTAAAGACAGAAGATGTTGTGTACTTTCATAGTTGAAGACAGAAGAGGTTTTGTACTTTCATCGTTTAAGACAGAAGAGGTTGTGTACTTTCATAGTTAAAGACAGAAGAGGTTGTGTACTTTCATAGTTTAAGACAGAAGAGGTTGTGTACTTTCATAGTTTAAGACAGAATAGGTTGTGTACTTTCATAGTTTAAGACAGAAGAGGTTGTGTACTTTCATAGTTTAAGACAGAAGAGGTTGTGTACTTTAGTTTAAGACAGAAGAGGTTGTGTACTTTCATAGTTGAAGACAGAAGAGGTTGTGTATGTTCATAGTTTAAGACAGAATAGGTTGTGTACTTTCATAGTTTAAGACAGAAGAGGTTGTGTACTTTCATAGTTTAAGACAGAACGGGTTGTGTACTTTCATAGTTTAAGACAGAAGAGGTTGTGTACTTTCATAGTTGAAGACAGAAGGGGTTGTGTACTTTCATAGGTAAAGACAGAAGAGGTTGTGTACTTTCATAGTTGAAGACAGAAGAGGTTGTGTACTTTCATAGTTGAAGACAGAAGAGGTTGTGTACTTTCATAGTTGAAGACAGAAGAGGTTGTGTACTTTCATAGTTGAAGACAGAAGGGGATGTGTACTTTCATAGTTAAAGACAGCAGAGGTTGTGTACCTTCATAGTTGAAGACAGAAGAGGTTGTGTACTTTCATAGTTAAAGACAGAAGAGGTTGTGTACTTTCATAGTTAAAGACAGAAGGGGTTGTGTACTTTCATAGTTGAAGACAGAAGAGGTTGTGTACTTTCAAAGTTGAAGACAGAAGAGGTTGTGTACTTTCATAGTTAAAGACAGAAGAGGTTGTGTACTTTCATAGTTTAAGACAGAAGAGGTTGTGTACTTTCATAGTTGAAGACAGAAGAGGTTGTGTACTTTCATAGTTAAAGACAGAAGAGGTTGTGTACTTTCATAGTTAAAGACAGAAGAGGTTGTGTACTTTCATAGTTAAAGACAGAAGAGGTTGTGTACTTTCATAGTTTAAGACAGAAGAGGTTGTGTACTTTCATAGTTGAAGACAGAAGAGGTTGTGTACTTTCATCGTTTAAGACAGAAGAGGTTGTGTACTTTCATAGTTAAAGACAGAAGAGGTTGTGTACTTTCATAGTTGAAGACAGAAGAGGTTGTGTACTTTCATAGTTGAAGACAGAAGAGGTTGTGTACTTTCATAGTTAAAGACAGAAGAGGTTGTGTACTTTCATAGTTAAAGACAGAAGGGGTTGTGTCCTTTCATAGTTGAAGACAGAAGAGGTTGTGTACTTTCATAGTTGAAGACAGAAGATGTTGTGTACTTTCATAGTTAAGACAGAAGAGGTTGTGTACTTTCATAGTTTAAGACAGAAGAGGTTGTGTACTTTCATAGTTGAAGACAGAAGAGGTTGTGTACTTTCATAGTTAAAGACAGAAGAGGTTGTGTACTTTCATAGTTAAAGACAGAAGAGGTTGTGTACTTTCATAGTTAAAGACAGAAGAGGTTGTGTACTTTCATAGTTAAAGACAGAAGAGGTTGTGTACTTTCATAGTTAAAGACAGAAGAGGTTGTGTACTTTCATAGTTTAAGACAGAAGAGGTTGTGTACTTTCATAGTTGAAGACAGAAGAGGTTGTGTACTTTCATCGTTTAAGACAGAAGAGGTTGTGTACTTTCATAGTTAAAGACAGAAGAGGTTGTGTACTTTCATAGTTGAAGACAGAAGAGGTTGTGTACTTTCATAGTTGAAGACAGAAGGGGATGTGTACTTTCTTAGTTAAAGACAGAAGATGTTGTGTACTTTCATAGTTGAAGACAGAAGAGGTTTTGTACTTTCATCGTTTAAGACAGAAGAGGTTGTGTACTTTCATAGTTAAAGACAGAAGAGGTTGTGTACTTTCATAGTTTAAGACAGAAGAGGTTGTGTACTTTCATAGTTTAAGACAGAATAGGTTGTGTACTTTCATAGTTTAAGACAGAAGAGGTTGTGTACTTTCATAGTTTAAGACAGAAGAGGTTGTGTACTTTAGTTTAAGACAGAAGAGGTTGTGTACTTTCATAGTTGAAGACAGAAGAGGTTGTGTATGTTCATAGTTTAAGACAGAATAGGTTGTGTACTTTCATAGTTTAAGACAGAAGAGGTTGTGTACTTTCATAGTTTAAGACAGAACGGGTTGTGTACTTTCATAGTTTAAGACAGAAGAGGTTGTGTACTTTCATAGTTGAAGACAGAAGGGGTTGTGTACTTTCATAGGTAAAGACAGAAGAGGTTGTGTACTTTCATAGTTGAAGACAGAAGAGGTTGTGTACTTTCATAGTTGAAGACAGAAGAGGTTGTGTACTTTCATAGTTGAAGACAGAAGAGGTTGTGTACTTTCATAGTTGAAGACAGAAGGGGATGTGTACTTTCATAGTTAAAGACAGCAGAGGTTGTGTACCTTCATAGTTGAAGACAGAAGAGGTTGTGTACTTTCATAGTTAAAGACAGAAGAGGTTGTGTACTTTCATAGTTAAAGACAGAAGGGGTTGTGTACTTTCATAGTTGAAGACAGAAGAGGTTGTGTACTTTCAAAGTTGAAGACAGAAGAGGTTGTGTACTTTCATAGTTAAAGACAGAAGAGGTTGTGTACTTTCATAGTTTAAGACAGAAGAGGTTGTGTACTTTCATAGTTGAAGACAGAAGAGGTTGTGTACTTTCATAGTTAAAGACAGAAGAGGTTGTGTACTTTCATAGTTAAAGACAGAAGAGGTTGTGTACTTTCATAGTTAAAGACAGAAGAGGTTGTGTACTTTCATAGTTTAAGACAGAAGAGGTTGTGTACTTTCATAGTTGAAGACAGAAGAGGTTGTGTACTTTCATCGTTTAAGACAGAAGAGGTTGTGTACTTTCATAGTTAAAGACAGAAGAGGTTGTGTACTTTCATAGTTGAAGACAGAAGAGGTTGTGTACTTTCATAGTTGAAGACAGAAGAGGTTGTGTACTTTCATAGTTAAAGACAGAAGAGGTTGTGTACTTTCATAGTTAAAGACAGAAGGGGTTGTGTCCTTTCATAGTTGAAGACAGAAGAGGTTGTGTACTTTCATAGTTGAAGACAGAAGATGTTGTGTACTTTCATAGTTAAGACAGAAGAGGTTGTGTACTTTCATAGTTTAAGACAGAAGAGGTTGTGTACTTTCATAGTTGAAGACAGAAGAGGTTGTGTACTTTCATAGTTAAAGACAGAAGAGGTTGTGTACTTTCATAGTTAAAGACAGAAGAGGTTGTGTACTTTCATAGTTAAAGACAGAAGAGGTTGTGTACTTTCATAGTTAAAGACAGAAGAGGTTGTGTACTTTCATAGTTAAAGACAGAAGAGGTTGTGTACTTTCATAGTTTAAGACAGAAGAGGTTGTGTACTTTCATAGTTGAAGACAGAAGAGGTTGTGTACTTTCATCGTTTAAGACAGAAGAGGTTGTGTACTTTCATAGTTAAAGACAGAAGAGGTTGTGTACTTTCATAGTTGAAGACAGAAGAGGTTGTGTACTTTCATAGTTGAAGACAGAAGAGGTTGTGTACTTTCATAGTTAAAGACAGAAGAGGTTGTGTACTTTCATAGTTAAAGACAGAAGGGGTTGTGTCCTTTCATAGTTGAAGACAGAAGAGGTTGTGTACTTTCATAGTTTAAGACAGAAGATGTTGTGTACTTTCATAGTTAAGACAGAAGAGGTTGTGTACTTTCATAGTTTAAGACAGAAGAGGTTGTGTACTTTCATAGTTAAAGACAGAAGAGGTTGTGTACTTTCATAGTTAAAGACAGAAGAGGTTGTGTACTTTCATAGTTAAAGACAGAAGAGGTTGTGTACTTTCATAGTTAAAGACAGAAGAGGTTGTGTACTTTCATAGTTGAAGACAGAAGAGGTTGTGTACTTTCATAGTTGAATACAGAAGAGGTTGTGTACTTTCATAGTTAAAGACAGAAGAGGTTGTGTACTTTCATAGTTAAAGACAGAAGAGGTTGTGTACTTTCATAGTTAAAGACAGAAGAGGTTGTGTACTTTCATAGTTTAAGACAGAAGAGGTTGTGTACTTTCATAGTTGAAGACAAAAGAGGTTGTGTACTTTCATAGTTGAAGACAGAAGATGTTGTGTACTTTCATCATTTAAGACAGAAGAGGTTGTGTACTTTCATAGTTGAAGACAGAAGGGGTTGTGTACTTTCATAGTTGAAGACAGAAGAGGTTGTGTACTTTCATAGTTAAAGACAGAAGGCGTTGTGTACTTTCATAGTTGAAGACAGAAGGGGTTGTGTACTTTCATAGTTTAAGACAGAAGAGATTGTGTACTTTCATAGTTGAAGACAGAAGAGGTTGTGTACTTTCATAGTTAAAGACAGAAGAGGTTGTGTACTTTCATAGTTTAAGACAGAAGAGATTGTGTACTTTCATAGTTAAAGACAGAAGAGGTTGTGTACTTTCATAGTTAAAGACAGAAGAGGTTGTGTACTTTCATAGTTTAAGACAGAAGAGGTTGTGTACTTTCATAGTTGAAGACAGAAGAGGTTGTGTACTTTCATAGTTGAAGACAGAAGAGGTTGTGTACTTTCATAGTTGAAGACAGAAGAGGTTGTGTACTTTCATAGTTGAAGACAGAAGGGGTTGTGTACTTTCATAGTTGAAGACAGAAGAGGTTGTGTACTTTCATAGTTGAAGACAGAAGAGGTTGTGTACTTTCATAGTTGAAGACAGAAGAGGTTGTGTACTTTCATAGTTGAATACAGAAGAGGTTGTGTACTTTCATAGTTGAAGACAGAAGAGGTTGTGTACTTTCATAGTTGAAGACAGAAGAGGTTGTGTACTTTCATAGTTGAAGACAGAAGGGGATGTGTACTTTCATAGTTAAAGACAGCAGAGGTTGTGTACCTTCATAGTTGAAGACAGAAGAGGTTGTGTACTTTCATAGTTAAAGACAGAAGAGGTTGTGTACTTTCATAGTTAAAGACAGAAGGGGTTGTGTACTTTCATAGTTGAAGACAGAAGAGGTTGTGTACTTTCAAAGTTGAAGACAGAAGAGGTTGTGTACTTTCATAGTTAAAGACAGAAGAGGTTGTGTACTTTCATAGTTTAAGACAGACGAGGTTGTGTACTTTCATAGTTGAAGACAGAAGAGGTTGTGTACTTTCATAGTTAAAGACAGAAGAGGTTGTGTACTTTCATAGTTAAAGACAGAAGAGGTTCTGTACTTTCATAGTTAAAGACAGAAGAGGTTGTGTACTTTCATAGTTTAAGACAGAAGAGGTTGTGTACTTTCATAGTTGAAGACAGAAGAGGTTGTGTACTTTCATCGTTTAAGACAGAAGAGGTTGTGTACTTTCATAGTTAAAGACAGAAGAGGTTGTGTACTTTCATAGTTGAAGACAGAAGAGGTTGTGTACTTTCATAGTTGAAGACAGAAGAGGTTGTGTACTTTCATAGTTAAAGACAGAAGAGGTTGTGTACTTTCATAGTTAAAGACAGAAGAGGTTGTGTACTTTCATAGTTGAAGACAGAAGAGGTTTTGTACTTTCATCGTTTAAGACAGAAGAGGTTGTGTACTTTCATAGTTGAAGACAGAAGGGGTTGTGTACTTTCATAGTTGAAGACAGAAGAGGTTGTGTACTTTCATAGTTAAAGACAGAAGGCGTTGTGTACTTTCATAGTTGAAGACAGAAGGGGTTGTGTACTTTCATAGTTTAAGACAGAAGAGATTGTGTACTTTCATAGTTAAAGACAGAAGAGGTTGTGTACTTTCATAGTTGAAGACAGAAGAGGTTGTGTACTTTCATAGTTGAAGACAGAAGGGGATGTGTACTTTCTTAGTTAAAGACAGAAGATGTTGTGTACTTTCATAGTTGAAGACAGAAGAGGTTTTGTACTTTCATCGTTTAAGACAGAAGAGGTTGTGTACTTTCATAGTTAAAGACAGAAGAGGTTGTGTACTTTCATAGTTTAAGACAGAAGAGGTTGTGTACTTTCATAGTTTAAGACAGAATAGGTTGTGTACTTTCATAGTTTAAGACAGAAGAGGTTGTGTACTTTCATAGTTTAAGACAGAAGAGGTTGTGTACTTTAGTTTAAGACAGAAGAGGTTGTGTACTTTCATAGTTGAAGACAGAAGAGGTTGTGTATGTTCATAGTTTAAGACAGAATAGGTTGTGTACTTTCATAGTTTAAGACAGAAGAGGTTGTGTACTTTCATAGTTTAAGACAGAACGGGTTGTGTACTTTCATAGTTTAAGACAGAAGAGGTTGTGTACTTTCATAGTTGAAGACAGAAGGGGTTGTGTACTTTCATAGGTAAAGACAGAAGAGGTTGTGTACTTTCATAGTTGAAGACAGAAGAGGTTGTGTACTTTCATAGTTGAAGACAGAAGAGGTTGTGTACTTTCATAGTTGAAGACAGAAGAGGTTGTGTACTTTCATAGTTGAAGACAGAAGGGGATGTGTACTTTCATAGTTAAAGACAGCAGAGGTTGTGTACTTTCATAGTTTAAGACAGAAGAGGTTGTGTACTTTCATAGTTAAAGACAGAAGAGGTTGTGTACTTTCATAGTTTAAGACAGAAGAGGTTGTGTACTTTCATAGTTTAAGACAGAATAGGTTGTGTACTTTCATAGTTTAAGACAGAAGAGGTTGTGTACTTTCATAGTTTAAGACAGAAGAGGTTGTGTACTTTAGTTTAAGACAGAAGAGGTTGTGTACTTTCATAGTTGAAGACAGAAGAGGTTGTGTATGTTCATAGTTTAAGACAGAATAGGTTGTGTACTTTCATAGTTTAAGACAGAAGAGGTTGTGTACTTTCATAGTTTAAGACAGAACGGGTTGTGTACTTTCATAGTTTAAGACAGAAGAGGTTGTGTACTTTCATAGTTGAAGACAGAAGGGGTTGTGTACTTTCATAGGTAAAGACAGAAGAGGTTGTGTACTTTCATAGTTGAAGACAGAAGAGGTTGTGTACTTTCATAGTTGAAGACAGAAGAGGTTGTGTACTTTCATAGTTGAAGACAGAAGAGGTTGTGTACTTTCATAGTTGAAGACAGAAGGGGATGTGTACTTTCATAGTTAAAGACAGCAGAGGTTGTGTACCTTCATAGTTGAAGACAGAAGAGGTTGTGTACTTTCATAGTTAAAGACAGAAGAGGTTGTGTACTTTCATAGTTAAAGACAGAAGGGGTTGTGTACTTTCATAGTTGAAGACAGAAGAGGTTGTGTACTTTCAAAGTTGAAGACAGAAGAGGTTGTGTACTTTCATAGTTAAAGACAGAAGAGGTTGTGTACTTTCATAGTTAAAGACAGAAGGGGTTGTGTCCTTTCATAGTTGAAGACAGAAGAGGTTGTGTACTTTCATAGTTGAAGACAGAAGATGTTGTGTACTTTCATAGTTAAGACAGAAGAGGTTGTGTACTTTCATAGTTTAAGACAGAAGAGGTTGTGTACTTTCATAGTTGAAGACAGAAGAGGTTGTGTACTTTCATAGTTAAAGACAGAAGAGGTTGTGTACTTTCATAGTTAAATACAGAAGAGGTTGTGTACTTTCATAGTTAAAGACAGAAGAGGTTGTGTACTTTCATAGTTAAAGACAGAAGAGGTTGTGTACTTTCATAGTTAAAGACAGAAGAGGTTGTGTACTTTCATAGTTTAAGACAGAAGAGGTTGTGTACTTTCATAGTTGAAGACAGAAGAGGTTGTGTACTTTCATCGTTTAAGACAGAAGAGGTTTTGTACTTTCATCGTTTAAGACAGAAGAGGTTGTGTACTTTCATAGTTAAAGACAGAAGAGGTTGTGTACTTTCATAGTTTAAGACAGAAGAGGTTGTGTACTTTCATAGTTTAAGACAGAATAGGTTGTGTACTTTCATAGTTTAAGACAGAAGAGGTTGTGTACTTTCATAGTTTAAGACAGAAGAGGTTGTGTACTTTAGTTTAAGACAGAAGAGGTTGTGTACTTTCATAGTTGAAGACAGAAGAGGTTGTGTATGTTCATAGTTTAAGACAGAATAGGTTGTGTACTTTCATAGTTTAAGACAGAAGAGGTTGTGTACTTTCATAGTTTAAGACAGAACGGGTTGTGTACTTTCATAGTTTAAGACAGAAGAGGTTGTGTACTTTCATAGTTGAAGACAGAAGGGGTTGTGTACTTTCATAGGTAAAGACAGAAGAGGTTGTGTACTTTCATAGTTGAAGACAGAAGAGGTTGTGTACTTTCATAGTTGAAGACAGAAGAGGTTGTGTACTTTCATAGTTGAAGACAGAAGAGGTTGTGTACTTTCATAGTTGAAGACAGAAGGGGATGTGTACTTTCATAGTTAAAGACAGCAGAGGTTGTGTACCTTCATAGTTGAAGACAGAAGAGGTTGTGTACTTTCATAGTTAAAGACAGAAGAGGTTGTGTACTTTCATAGTTAAAGACAGAAGGGGTTGTGTACTTTCATAGTTGAAGACAGAAGAGGTTGTGTACTTTCAAAGTTGAAGACAGAAGAGGTTGTGTACTTTCATAGTTAAAGACAGAAGAGGTTGTGTACTTTCATAGTTTAAGACAGAAGAGGTTGTGTACTTTCATAGTTGAAGACAGAAGAGGTTGTGTACTTTCATAGTTAAAGACAGAAGAGGTTGTGTACTTTCATAGTTAAAGACAGAAGAGGTTGTGTACTTTCATAGTTAAAGACAGAAGAGGTTGTGTACTTTCATAGTTTAAGACAGAAGAGGTTGTGTACTTTCATAGTTGAAGACAGAAGAGGTTGTGTACTTTCATCGTTTAAGACAGAAGAGGTTGTGTACTTTCATAGTTAAAGACAGAAGAGGTTGTGTACTTTCATAGTTGAAGACAGAAGAGGTTGTGTACTTTCATAGTTGAAGACAGAAGAGGTTGTGTACTTTCATAGTTAAAGACAGAAGAGGTTGTGTACTTTCATAGTTAAAGACAGAAGGGGTTGTGTCCTTTCATAGTTGAAGACAGAAGAGGTTGTGTACTTTCATAGTTGAAGACAGAAGATGTTGTGTACTTTCATAGTTAAGACAGAAGAGGTTGTGTACTTTCATAGTTTAAGACAGAAGAGGTTGTGTACTTTCATAGTTGAAGACAGAAGAGGTTGTGTACTTTCATAGTTAAAGACAGAAGAGGTTGTGTACTTTCATAGTTAAAGACAGAAGAGGTTGTGTACTTTCATAGTTAAAGACAGAAGAGGTTGTGTACTTTCATAGTTAAAGACAGAAGAGGTTGTGTACTTTCATAGTTAAAGACAGAAGAGGTTGTGTACTTTCATAGTTTAAGACAGAAGAGGTTGTGTACTTTCATAGTTGAAGACAGAAGAGGTTGTGTACTTTCATCGTTTAAGACAGAAGAGGTTGTGTACTTTCATAGTTAAAGACAGAAGAGGTTGTGTACTTTCATAGTTGAAGACAGAAGAGGTTGTGTACTTTCATAGTTGAAGACAGAAGAGGTTGTGTACTTTCATAGTTAAAGACAGAAGAGGTTGTGTACTTTCATAGTTAAAGACAGAAGGGGTTGTGTCCTTTCATAGTTGAAGACAGAAGAGGTTGTGTACTTTCATAGTTTAAGACAGAAGATGTTGTGTACTTTCATAGTTAAGACAGAAGAGGTTGTGTACTTTCATAGTTTAAGACAGAAGAGGTTGTGTACTTTCATAGTTAAAGACAGAAGAGGTTGTGTACTTTCATAGTTAAAGACAGAAGAGGTTGTGTACTTTCATAGTTAAAGACAGAAGAGGTTGTGTACTTTCATAGTTAAAGACAGAAGAGGTTGTGTACTTTCATAGTTGAAGACAGAAGAGGTTGTGTACTTTCATAGTTGAATACAGAAGAGGTTGTGTACTTTCATAGTTAAAGACAGAAGAGGTTGTGTACTTTCATAGTTAAAGACAGAAGAGGTTGTGTACTTTCATAGTTAAAGACAGAAGAGGTTGTGTACTTTCATAGTTTAAGACAGAAGAGGTTGTGTACTTTCATAGTTGAAGACAAAAGAGGTTGTGTACTTTCATAGTTGAAGACAGAAGATGTTGTGTACTTTCATCATTTAAGACAGAAGAGGTTGTGTACTTTCATAGTTGAAGACAGAAGGGGTTGTGTACTTTCATAGTTGAAGACAGAAGAGGTTGTGTACTTTCATAGTTAAAGACAGAAGGCGTTGTGTACTTTCATAGTTGAAGACAGAAGGGGTTGTGTACTTTCATAGTTTAAGACAGAAGAGATTGTGTACTTTCATAGTTGAAGACAGAAGAGGTTGTGTACTTTCATAGTTAAAGACAGAAGAGGTTGTGTACTTTCATAGTTTAAGACAGAAGAGATTGTGTACTTTCATAGTTAAAGACAGAAGAGGTTGTGTACTTTCATAGTTAAAGACAGAAGAGGTTGTGTACTTTCATAGTTTAAGACAGAAGAGGTTGTGTACTTTCATAGTTGAAGACAGAAGAGGTTGTGTACTTTCATAGTTGAAGACAGAAGAGGTTGTGTACTTTCATAGTTGAAGACAGAAGAGGTTGTGTACTTTCATAGTTGAAGACAGAAGGGGTTGTGTACTTTCATAGTTGAAGACAGAAGAGGTTGTGTACTTTCATAGTTGAAGACAGAAGAGGTTGTGTACTTTCATAGTTGAAGACAGAAGAGGTTGTGTACTTTCATAGTTGAATACAGAAGAGGTTGTGTACTTTCATAGTTGAAGACAGAAGAGGTTGTGTACTTTCATAGTTGAAGACAGAAGAGGTTGTGTACTTTCATAGTTGAAGACAGAAGGGGATGTGTACTTTCATAGTTAAAGACAGCAGAGGTTGTGTACCTTCATAGTTGAAGACAGAAGAGGTTGTGTACTTTCATAGTTAAAGACAGAAGAGGTTGTGTACTTTCATAGTTAAAGACAGAAGGGGTTGTGTACTTTCATAGTTGAAGACAGAAGAGGTTGTGTACTTTCAAAGTTGAAGACAGAAGAGGTTGTGTACTTTCATAGTTAAAGACAGAAGAGGTTGTGTACTTTCATAGTTTAAGACAGACGAGGTTGTGTACTTTCATAGTTGAAGACAGAAGAGGTTGTGTACTTTCATAGTTAAAGACAGAAGAGGTTGTGTACTTTCATAGTTAAAGACAGAAGAGGTTCTGTACTTTCATAGTTAAAGACAGAAGAGGTTGTGTACTTTCATAGTTTAAGACAGAAGAGGTTGTGTACTTTCATAGTTGAAGACAGAAGAGGTTGTGTACTTTCATCGTTTAAGACAGAAGAGGTTGTGTACTTTCATAGTTAAAGACAGAAGAGGTTGTGTACTTTCATAGTTGAAGACAGAAGAGGTTGTGTACTTTCATAGTTGAAGACAGAAGAGGTTGTGTACTTTCATAGTTAAAGACAGAAGAGGTTGTGTACTTTCATAGTTAAAGACAGAAGAGGTTGTGTACTTTCATAGTTGAAGACAGAAGAGGTTTTGTACTTTCATCGTTTAAGACAGAAGAGGTTGTGTACTTTCATAGTTGAAGACAGAAGGGGTTGTGTACTTTCATAGTTGAAGACAGAAGAGGTTGTGTACTTTCATAGTTAAAGACAGAAGGCGTTGTGTACTTTCATAGTTGAAGACAGAAGGGGTTGTGTACTTTCATAGTTTAAGACAGAAGAGATTGTGTACTTTCATAGTTAAAGACAGAAGAGGTTGTGTACTTTCATAGTTGAAGACAGAAGAGGTTGTGTACTTTCATAGTTGAAGACAGAAGGGGATGTGTACTTTCTTAGTTAAAGACAGAAGATGTTGTGTACTTTCATAGTTGAAGACAGAAGAGGTTTTGTACTTTCATCGTTTAAGACAGAAGAGGTTGTGTACTTTCATAGTTAAAGACAGAAGAGGTTGTGTACTTTCATAGTTTAAGACAGAAGAGGTTGTGTACTTTCATAGTTTAAGACAGAATAGGTTGTGTACTTTCATAGTTTAAGACAGAAGAGGTTGTGTACTTTCATAGTTTAAGACAGAAGAGGTTGTGTACTTTAGTTTAAGACAGAAGAGGTTGTGTACTTTCATAGTTGAAGACAGAAGAGGTTGTGTATGTTCATAGTTTAAGACAGAATAGGTTGTGTACTTTCATAGTTTAAGACAGAAGAGGTTGTGTACTTTCATAGTTTAAGACAGAACGGGTTGTGTACTTTCATAGTTTAAGACAGAAGAGGTTGTGTACTTTCATAGTTGAAGACAGAAGGGGTTGTGTACTTTCATAGGTAAAGACAGAAGAGGTTGTGTACTTTCATAGTTGAAGACAGAAGAGGTTGTGTACTTTCATAGTTGAAGACAGAAGAGGTTGTGTACTTTCATAGTTGAAGACAGAAGAGGTTGTGTACTTTCATAGTTGAAGACAGAAGGGGATGTGTACTTTCATAGTTAAAGACAGCAGAGGTTGTGTACTTTCATAGTTTAAGACAGAAGAGGTTGTGTACTTTCATAGTTAAAGACAGAAGAGGTTGTGTACTTTCATAGTTTAAGACAGAAGAGGTTGTGTACTTTCATAGTTTAAGACAGAATAGGTTGTGTACTTTCATAGTTTAAGACAGAAGAGGTTGTGTACTTTCATAGTTTAAGACAGAAGAGGTTGTGTACTTTAGTTTAAGACAGAAGAGGTTGTGTACTTTCATAGTTGAAGACAGAAGAGGTTGTGTATGTTCATAGTTTAAGACAGAATAGGTTGTGTACTTTCATAGTTTAAGACAGAAGAGGTTGTGTACTTTCATAGTTTAAGACAGAACGGGTTGTGTACTTTCATAGTTTAAGACAGAAGAGGTTGTGTACTTTCATAGTTGAAGACAGAAGGGGTTGTGTACTTTCATAGGTAAAGACAGAAGAGGTTGTGTACTTTCATAGTTGAAGACAGAAGAGGTTGTGTACTTTCATAGTTGAAGACAGAAGAGGTTGTGTACTTTCATAGTTGAAGACAGAAGAGGTTGTGTACTTTCATAGTTGAAGACAGAAGGGGATGTGTACTTTCATAGTTAAAGACAGCAGAGGTTGTGTACCTTCATAGTTGAAGACAGAAGAGGTTGTGTACTTTCATAGTTAAAGACAGAAGAGGTTGTGTACTTTCATAGTTAAAGACAGAAGGGGTTGTGTACTTTCATAGTTGAAGACAGAAGAGGTTGTGTACTTTCAAAGTTGAAGACAGAAGAGGTTGTGTACTTTCATAGTTAAAGACAGAAGAGGTTGTGTACTTTCATAGTTAAAGACAGAAGGGGTTGTGTCCTTTCATAGTTGAAGACAGAAGAGGTTGTGTACTTTCATAGTTGAAGACAGAAGATGTTGTGTACTTTCATAGTTAAGACAGAAGAGGTTGTGTACTTTCATAGTTTAAGACAGAAGAGGTTGTGTACTTTCATAGTTGAAGACAGAAGAGGTTGTGTACTTTCATAGTTAAAGACAGAAGAGGTTGTGTACTTTCATAGTTAAATACAGAAGAGGTTGTGTACTTTCATAGTTAAAGACAGAAGAGGTTGTGTACTTTCATAGTTAAAGACAGAAGAGGTTGTGTACTTTCATAGTTAAAGACAGAAGAGGTTGTGTACTTTCATAGTTTAAGACAGAAGAGGTTGTGTACTTTCATAGTTGAAGACAGAAGAGGTTGTGTACTTTCATCGTTTAAGACAGAAGAGGTTGTGTACTTTCATAGTTAAAGACAGAAGAGGTTGTGTACTTTCATAGTTGAAGACAGAAGAGGTTGTGTACTTTCATAGTTGAAGACAGAAGAGGTTGTGTACTTTCATAGTTAAAGACAGAAGAGGTTGTGTACTTTCATAGTTAAAGACAGAAGGGGTTGTGTCCTTTCATAGTTGAAGACAGAAGAGGTTGTGTACTTTCATAGTTGAAGACAGAAGATGTTGTGTACTTTCATAGTTAAGACAGAAGAGGTTGTGTACTTTCATAGTTTAAGACAGAAGAGGTTGTGTACTTTCATAGTTGAAGACAGAAGAGGTTGTGTACTTTCATAGTTAAAGACAGAAGAGGTTGTGTACTTTCATAGTTAAAGACAGAAGAGGTTGTGTACTTTCATAGTTAAAGACAGAAGAGGTTGTGTACTTTCATAGTTGAAGACAGAAGAGGTTGTGTACTTTCATAGTTGAATACAGAAGAGGTTGTGTACTTTCATAGTTAAAGACAGAAGAGGTTGTGTACTTTCATAGTTAAAGACAGAAGAGGTTGTGTACTTTCATAGTTAAAGACAGAAGAGGTTGTGTACTTTCATAGTTTAAGACAGAAGAGGTTGTGTACTTTCATAGTTGAAGACAAAAGAGGTTGTGTACTTTCATAGTTGAAGACAGAAGATGTTGTGTACTTTCATCATTTAAGACAGAAGAGGTTGTGTACTTTCATAGTTGAAGACAGAAGGGGTTGTGTACTTTCATAGTTGAAGACAGAAGAGGTTGTGTACTTTCATAGTTAAAGACAGAAGGCGTTGTGTACTTTCATAGTTGAAGACAGAAGGGGTTGTGTACTTTCATAGTTTAAGACAGAAGAGATTGTGTACTTTCATAGTTGAAGACAGAAGAGGTTGTGTACTTTCATAGTTAAAGACAGAAGAGGTTGTGTACTTTCATAGTTTAAGACAGAAGAGATTGTGTACTTTCATAGTTAAAGACAGAAGAGGTTGTGTACTTTCATAGTTAAAGACAGAAGAGGTTGTGTACTTTCATAGTTTAAGACAGAAGAGGTTGTGTACTTTCATAGTTGAAGACAGAAGAGGTTGTGTACTTTCATAGTTGAAGACAGAAGAGGTTGTGTACTTTCATAGTTGAAGACAGAAGAGGTTGTGTACTTTCATAGTTGAAGACAGAAGGGGTTGTGTACTTTCATAGTTGAAGACAGAAGAGGTTGTGTACTTTCATAGTTGAAGACAGAAGAGGTTGTGTACTTTCATAGTTGAAGACAGAAGAGGTTGTGTACTTTCATAGTTGAATACAGAAGAGGTTGTGTACTTTCATAGTTGAAGACAGAAGAGGTTGTGTACTTTCATAGTTGAAGACAGAAGAGGTTGTGTACTTTCATAGTTGAAGACAGAAGGGGATGTGTACTTTCATAGTTAAAGACAGCAGAGGTTGTGTACCTTCATAGTTGAAGACAGAAGAGGTTGTGTACTTTCATAGTTAAAGACAGAAGAGGTTGTGTACTTTCATAGTTAAAGACAGAAGGGGTTGTGTACTTTCATAGTTGAAGACAGAAGAGGTTGTGTACTTTCAAAGTTGAAGACAGAAGAGGTTGTGTACTTTCATAGTTAAAGACAGAAGAGGTTGTGTACTTTCATAGTTTAAGACAGACGAGGTTGTGTACTTTCATAGTTGAAGACAGAAGAGGTTGTGTACTTTCATAGTTAAAGACAGAAGAGGTTGTGTACTTTCATAGTTAAAGACAGAAGAGGTTCTGTACTTTCATAGTTAAAGACAGAAGAGGTTGTGTACTTTCATAGTTTAAGACAGAAGAGGTTGTGTACTTTCATAGTTGAAGACAGAAGAGGTTGTGTACTTTCATCGTTTAAGACAGAAGAGGTTGTGTACTTTCATAGTTAAAGACAGAAGAGGTTGTGTACTTTCATAGTTGAAGACAGAAGAGGTTGTGTACTTTCATAGTTGAAGACAGAAGAGGTTGTGTACTTTCATAGTTAAAGACAGAAGAGGTTGTGTACTTTCATAGTTAAAGACAGAAGAGGTTGTGTACTTTCATAGTTGAAGACAGAAGAGGTTTTGTACTTTCATCGTTTAAGACAGAAGAGGTTGTGTACTTTCATAGTTGAAGACAGAAGGGGTTGTGTACTTTCATAGTTGAAGACAGAAGAGGTTGTGTACTTTCATAGTTAAAGACAGAAGGCGTTGTGTACTTTCATAGTTGAAGACAGAAGGGGTTGTGTACTTTCATAGTTTAAGACAGAAGAGATTGTGTACTTTCATAGTTAAAGACAGAAGAGGTTGTGTACTTTCATAGTTGAAGACAGAAGAGGTTGTGTACTTTCATAGTTGAAGACAGAAGGGGATGTGTACTTTCTTAGTTAAAGACAGAAGATGTTGTGTACTTTCATAGTTGAAGACAGAAGAGGTTTTGTACTTTCATCGTTTAAGACAGAAGAGGTTGTGTACTTTCATAGTTAAAGACAGAAGAGGTTGTGTACTTTCATAGTTTAAGACAGAAGAGGTTGTGTACTTTCATAGTTTAAGACAGAATAGGTTGTGTACTTTCATAGTTTAAGACAGAAGAGGTTGTGTACTTTCATAGTTTAAGACAGAAGAGGTTGTGTACTTTAGTTTAAGACAGAAGAGGTTGTGTACTTTCATAGTTGAAGACAGAAGAGGTTGTGTATGTTCATAGTTTAAGACAGAATAGGTTGTGTACTTTCATAGTTTAAGACAGAAGAGGTTGTGTACTTTCATAGTTTAAGACAGAACGGGTTGTGTACTTTCATAGTTTAAGACAGAAGAGGTTGTGTACTTTCATAGTTGAAGACAGAAGGGGTTGTGTACTTTCATAGGTAAAGACAGAAGAGGTTGTGTACTTTCATAGTTGAAGACAGAAGAGGTTGTGTACTTTCATAGTTGAAGACAGAAGAGGTTGTGTACTTTCATAGTTGAAGACAGAAGAGGTTGTGTACTTTCATAGTTGAAGACAGAAGGGGATGTGTACTTTCATAGTTAAAGACAGCAGAGGTTGTGTACTTTCATAGTTTAAGACAGAAGAGGTTGTGTACTTTCATAGTTAAAGACAGAAGAGGTTGTGTACTTTCATAGTTTAAGACAGAAGAGGTTGTGTACTTTCATAGTTTAAGACAGAATAGGTTGTGTACTTTCATAGTTTAAGACAGAAGAGGTTGTGTACTTTCATAGTTTAAGACAGAAGAGGTTGTGTACTTTAGTTTAAGACAGAAGAGGTTGTGTACTTTCATAGTTGAAGACAGAAGAGGTTGTGTATGTTCATAGTTTAAGACAGAATAGGTTGTGTACTTTCATAGTTTAAGACAGAAGAGGTTGTGTACTTTCATAGTTTAAGACAGAACGGGTTGTGTACTTTCATAGTTTAAGACAGAAGAGGTTGTGTACTTTCATAGTTGAAGACAGAAGGGGTTGTGTACTTTCATAGGTAAAGACAGAAGAGGTTGTGTACTTTCATAGTTGAAGACAGAAGAGGTTGTGTACTTTCATAGTTGAAGACAGAAGAGGTTGTGTACTTTCATAGTTGAAGACAGAAGAGGTTGTGTACTTTCATAGTTGAAGACAGAAGGGGATGTGTACTTTCATAGTTAAAGACAGCAGAGGTTGTGTACCTTCATAGTTGAAGACAGAAGAGGTTGTGTACTTTCATAGTTAAAGACAGAAGAGGTTGTGTACTTTCATAGTTAAAGACAGAAGAGGTTGTGTACTTTCAAAGTTGAAGACAGAAGAGGTTGTGTACTTTCATAGTTAAAGACAGAAGAGGTTGTGTACTTTCATAGTTTAAGACAGACGAGGTTGTGTACTTTCATAGTTGAAGACAGAAGAGGTTGTGTACTTTCATAGTTAAAGACAGAAGAGGTTGTGTACTTTCATAGTTAAAGACAGAAGAGGTTCTGTACTTTCATAGTTAAAGACAGAAGAGGTTGTGTACTTTCATAGTTTAAGACAGAAGAGGTTGTGTACTTTCATAGTTGAAGACAGAAGAGGTTGTGTACTTTCATCGTTTAAGACATAAGAGGTTGTGTACTTTCATAGTTAAAGACAGAAGAGGTTGTGTACTTTCATAGTTGAAGACAGAAGAGGTTGTGTACTTTCATAGTTGAAGACAGAAGAGGTTGTGTACTTTCATAGTTAAAGACAGAAGAGGTTGTGTACTTTCATAGTTAAAGACAGAAGAGGTTGTGTACTTTCATAGTTGAAGACAGAAGAGGTTTTGTACTTTCATCGTTTAAGACAGAAGAGGTTGTGTACTTTCATAGTTGAAGACAGAAGGGGTTGTGTACTTTCATAGTTGAAGACAGAAGAGGTTGTGTACTTTCATAGTTAAAGACAGAAGGCGTTGTGTACTTTCATAGTTGAAGACAGAAGGGGTTGTGTACTTTCATAGTTTAAGACAGAAGAGATTGTGTACTTTCATAGTTAAAGACAGAAGAGGTTGTGTACTTTCATAGTTGAAGACAGAAGAGGTTGTGTACTTTCATAGTTGAAGACAGAAGGGGATGTGTACTTTCTTAGTTAAAGACAGAAGATGTTGTGTACTTTCATAGTTGAAGACAGAAGAGGTTTTGTACTTTCATCGTTTAAGACAGAAGAGGTTGTGTACTTTCATAGTTAAAGACAGAAGAGGTTGTGTACTTTCATAGTTTAAGACAGAAGAGGTTGTGTACTTTCATAGTTTAAGACAGAATAGGTTGTGTACTTTCATAGTTTAAGACAGAAGAGGTTGTGTACTTTCATAGTTTAAGACAGAAGAGGTTGTGTACTTTCATAGTTGAAGACAGAAGAGGTTGTGTATGTTCATAGTTTAAGACAGAATAGGTTGTGTACTTTCATAGTTTAAGACAGAAGAGGTTGTGTACTTTCATAGTTTAAGACAGAACGGGTTGTGTACTTTCATAGTTTAAGACAGAAGAGGTTGTGTACTTTCATAGTTGAAGACAGAAGGGGTTGTGTACTTTCATAGGTAAAGACAGAAGAGGTTGTGTACTTTCATAGTTGAAGACAGAAGAGGTTGTGTACTTTCATAGTTGAAGACAGAAGAGGTTGTGTACTTTCATAGTTGAAGACAGAAGAGGTTGTGTACTTTCATAGTTGAAGACAGAAGGGGATGTGTACTTTCATAGTTAAAGACAGCAGAGGTTGTGTACCTTCATAGTTGAAGACAGAAGAGGTTGTGTACTTTCATAGTTAAAGACAGAAGAGGTTGTGTACTTTCATAGTTAAAGACAGAAGGGGTTGTGTACTTTCATAGTTGAAGACAGAAGAGGTTGTGTACTTTCAAAGTTGAAGACAGAAGAGGTTGTGTACTTTCATAGTTAAAGACAGAAGAGGTTGTGTACTTTCATAGTTTAAGACAGAAGAGGTTGTGTACTTTCATAGTTGAAGACAGAAGAGGTTGTGTACTTTCATAGTTAAAGACAGAAGAGGTTGTGTACTTTCATAGTTAAAGACAGAAGAGGTTGTGTACTTTCATAGTTAAAGACAGAAGAGGTTGTGTACTTTCATAGTTTAAGACAGAAGAGGTTGTGTACTTTCATAGTTGAAGACAGAAGAGGTTGTGTACTTTCATCGTTTAAGACAGAAGAGGTTGTGTACTTTCATAGTTAAAGACAGAAGAGGTTGTGTACTTTCATAGTTGAAGACAGAAGAGGTTGTGTACTTTCATAGTTGAAGACAGAAGAGGTTGTGTACTTTCATAGTTAAAGACAGAAGAGGTTGTGTACTTTCATAGTTAAAGACAGAAGAGGTTGTGTACTTTCATAGTTGAAGACAGAAGAGGTTTTGTACTTTCATCGTTTAAGACAGAAGAGGTTGTGTACTTTCATAGTTGAAGACAGAAGGGGTTGTGTACTTTCATAGTTGAAGACAGAAGAGGTTGTGTACTTTCATAGTTAAAGACAGAAGGCGTTGTGTACTTTCATAGTTGAAGACAGAAGGGGTTGTGTACTTTCATAGTTTAAGACAGAAGAGATTGTGTACTTTCATAGTTAAAGACAGAAGAGGTTGTGTACTTTCATAGTTGAAGACAGAAGAGGTTGTGTACTTTCATAGTTGAAGACAGAAGGGGATGTGTACTTTCTTAGTTAAAGACAGAAGATGTTGTGTACTTTCATAGTTGAATACAGAAGAGGTTGTGTACTTTCATAGTTAAAGACAGAAGAGGTTGTGTACTTTCATAGTTAAAGACAGAAGGGGTTGTGTCCTTTCATAGTTGAAGACAGAAGAGGTTGTGTACTTTCATAGTTGAAGACAGAAGATGTTGTGTACTTTCATAGTTAAGACAGAAGAGGTTGTGTACTTTCATAGTTTAAGACAGAAGAGGTTGTGTACTTTCATAGTTGAAGACAGAAGAGGTTGTGTACTTTCATAGTTAAAGACAGAAGAGGTTGTGTACTTTCATAGTTAAAGACAGAAGAGGTTGTGTACTTTCATAGTTAAAGACAGAAGAGGTTGTGTACTTTCATAGTTGAAGACAGAAGAGGTTGTGTACTTTCATAGTTGAATACAGAAGAGGTTGTGTACTTTCATAGTTAAAGACAGAAGAGGTTGTGTACTTTCATAGTTAAAGACAGAATAGTTTGTGTACTTTCATAGTTAAAGACAGAAGAGGTTGTGTACTTTCATAGTTTAAGACAGAAGAGGTTGTGTACTTTCATAGTTGAAGACAAAAGAGGTTGTGTACTTTCATAGTTGAAGACAGAAGATGTTGTGTACTTTCATCATTTAAGACAGAAGAGGTTGTGTACTTTCATAGTTGAAGACAGAAGGGGTTGTGTACTTTCATAGTTGAAGACAGAAGAGGTTGTGTACTTTCATAGTTAAAGACAGAAGGCGTTGTGTACTTTCATAGTTGAAGACAGAAGGGGTTGTGTACTTTCATAGTTTAAGACAGAAGAGATTGTGTACTTTCATAGTTAAAGACAGAAGAGGTTGTGTACTTTCATAGTTGAAGACAGAAGAGGTTGTGTACTTTCATAGTTGAAGACAGAAGGGGATGTGTACTTTCTTAGTTAAAGACAGAATAGGTTGTGTACTTTCATAGTTAAAGACAGAAGAGGTTGTGTACTTTCATAGTTGAAGACAGAAGAGGTTGTGTACTTTCAAAGTTGAAGACAGAAGAGGTTGTGTACTTTCATAGTTAAAGACAGAAGAGGTTGTGTACTTTCATAGTTTAAGACAGAAGAGATTGTGTACTTTCATAGTTAAAGACAGAAGAGGTTGTGTACTTTCATAGTTAAAGACAGAAGAGGTTGTGTACTTTCATAGTTTAAGACAGAAGAGGTTGTGTACTTTCATAGTTGAAGACAGAAGAGGTTGTGTACTTTCATAGTTGAAGACAGAAGAGGTTGTGTACTTTCATAGTTGAAGACAGAAGAGGTTGTGTACTTTCATAGTTGAAGACAGAAGGGGTTGTGTACTTTCATAGTTGAAGACAGAAGAGGTTGTGTACTTTCATAGTTGAAGACAGAAGAGGTTGTGTACTTTCATAGTTGAAGACAGAAGAGGTTGTGTACTTTCATAGTTGAATACAGAAGAGGTTGTGTACTTTCATAGTTGAAGACAGAAGAGGTTGTGTACTTTCATAGTTGAAGACAGAAGAAGTTGTGTACTTTCATAGTTGAAGACAGAAGAGGTTGTGTACTTTCATAGTTGAAGACAGAAGGGGATGTGTACTTTCATAGTTAAAGACAGAAGAGGTTTTGTACTTTCATAGTTGAATACAGAAGAGGTTGTGTACTTTCATAGTTAAAGACAGAAGAGGTTGTGTACTTTCATAGTTAAAGACAGAAGGGGTTGTGTACTTTCATAGTTGAAGACAGAAGAGGTTGTGTACTTTCATAGTTGAAGACAGAAAATGTTGTGTACTTTCATAGTTAAAGACAGAAGAGGTTGTGTACTTTCATAGTTGAAGACAGAAGAGGTTGTGTACTTTCATAGTTAAAGACAGAAGAGGTTGTGTACTTTCATAGTTAAAGACAGAAGAGGTTGTGTACTTTCATAGTTAAAGACAGACGAGGTTGTGTACTTTCATAGTTTAAGACAGAAGAGGTTGTGTACTTTCATAGTTGAAGACAGAAGAGGTTGTGTACTTTCATAGTTGAAGACAGAAGAGGTTGTGTACTTTCATAGTTAAAGACAGAAGAGGTTGTGTACTTTCATAGTTAAAGACAGAAGGCGTTGTGTACTTTCATAGTTAAAGACAGAAGGGGTTGTGTACTTTCATAGTTGAAGACAGAAGAGGTTGTGTACTTTCATAGTTTAAGACAGGATAGGTTGTGTACTTTCATAGTTAAAGACAGAAGAGGTTGTGTACTTTCATAGTTAAAGACAGAAGAGGTTGTGTACTTTCATAGTTGAAGACAGAAGGGGTTGTGTACTTTCATAGTTTAAGACAGAAGAGGTTGTGTACTTGCATAGTTTAAAGACAGAAGGCGTTGTGTACTTTCATAGTTTAAGACAGAAGAGGTTGTGTACTTTCATAGTTTAAAAGACAGACAAGGTTGTGTACTTTCATAGTTGAAAACAGAAGAGGTTGTGTACTTTCATAGTTGAAGACAGAAGGGGTTGTGTACTTTCATAGTTGAAGACAGAAGAGGTTGTGTACTTTCATAGTTGAATACAGAAGAGGTTGTGTACTTTCATAGTTTAAGACAGAAGAGGTTGTGTACTTTCATAGTTAAAGACAGAAGAGGTTGTGTACTTTCATAGTTTAAGACAGAAGAGGTTGTGTACTTTCATAGTTTAAGACAGAATAGGTTGTGTACTTTCATAGTTTAAGACAGAAGAGGTTGTGTACTTTCATAGTTTAAGACAGAAGAGGTTGTGTACTTTAGTTTAAGACAGAAGAGGTTGTGTACTTTCATAGTTGAAGACAGAAGAGGTTGTGTATGTTCATAGTTTAAGACAGAATAGGTTGTGTACTTTCATAGTTTAAGACAGAAGAGGTTGTGTACTTTCATAGTTTAAGACAGAACGGGTTGTGTACTTTCATAGTTTAAGACAGAAGAGGTTGTGTACTTTCATAGTTGAAGACAGAAGGGGTTGTGTACTTTCATAGGTAAAGACAGAAGAGGTTGTGTACTTTCATAGTTGAAGACAGAAGAGGTTGTGTACTTTCATAGTTGAAGACAGAAGAGGTTGTGTACTTTCATAGTTGAAGACAGAAGAGGTTGTGTACTTTCATAGTTGAAGACAGAAGGGGATGTGTACTTTCATAGTTAAAGACAGCAGAGGTTGTGTACCTTCATAGTTGAAGACAGAAGAGGTTGTGTACTTTCATAGTTAAAGACAGAAGAGGTTGTGTACTTTCATAGTTAAAGACAGAAGGGGTTGTGTACTTTCATAGTTGAAGACAGAAGAGGTTGTGTACTTTCATAGTTGAAGACAGAAGAGGTTGTGTACTTTCATAGTTAAAGACAGAAGGCGTTGTGTACTTTCATAGTTGAAGACAGAAGGGGTTGTGTACTTTCATAGTTTAAGACAGAAGAGATTGTGTACTTTCATAGTTAAAGACAGAAGAGGTTGTGTACTTTCATAGTTGAAGACAGAAGAGGTTGTGTGCTTTCATAGTTGAAGACAGAAGGGGATGTGTACTTTCTTAGTTAAAGACAGAAGATGTTGTGTACTTTCATAGTTGAAGACAGAAGAGGTTTTGTACTTTCATCGTTTAAGACAGAAGAGATTGTGTACTTTCATAGTTAAAGACAGAAGAGGTTGTGTACTTTCATAGTTTAAGACAGAAGAGGTTGTGTACTTTCATAGTTTAAGACAGAATAGGTTGTGTACTTTCATAGTTTAAGACAGAAGAGGTTGTGTACTTTCATAGTTTAAGACAGAAGAGGTTGTGTACTTTAGTTTAAGACAGAAGAGGTTGTGTACTTTCATAGTTGAAGACAGAAGAGGTTGTGTATGTTCATAGTTTAAGACAGAATAGGTTGTGTACTTTCATAGTTTAAGACAGAAGAGGTTGTGTACTTTCATAGTTTAAGACAGAACGGGTTGTGTACTTTCATAGTTTAAGACAGAAGAGGTTGTGTACTTTCATAGTTGAAGACAGAAGGGGTTGTGTACTTTCATAGGTAAAGACAGAAGAGGTTGTGTACTTTCATAGTTGAAGACAGAAGAGGTTGTGTACTTTCATAGTTGAAGACAGAAGAGGTTGTGTACTTTCATAGTTGAAGACAGAAGAGGTTGTGTACTTTCATAGTTGAAGACAGAAGGGGATGTGTACTTTCATAGTTAAAGACAGCAGAGGTTGTGTACCTTCATAGTTGAAGACAGAAGAGGTTGTGTACTTTCATAGTTAAAGACAGAAGAGGTTGTGTACTTTCATAGTTAAAGACAGAAGGGGTTGTGTACTTTCATAGTTGAAGACAGAAGAGGTTGTGTACTTTCAAAGTTGAAGACAGAAGAGGTTGTGTACTTTCATAGTTAAAGACAGAAGAGGTTGTGTACTTTCATAGTTTAAGACAGAAGAGGTTGTGTACTTTCATAGTTGAAGACAGAAGAGGTTGTGTACTTTCATAGTTAAAGACAGAAGAGGTTGTGTACTTTCATAGTTAAAGACAGAAGAGGTTGTGTACTTTCATAGTTAAAGACAGAAGAGGTTGTGTACTTTCATAGTTTAAGACAGAAGAGGTTGTGTACTTTCATAGTTGAAGACAGAAGAGGTTGTGTACTTTCATCGTTTAAGACAGAAGAGGTTGTGTACTTTCATAGTTAAAGACAGAAGAGGTTGTGTACTTTCATAGTTGAAGACAGAAGAGGTTGTGTACTTTCATAGTTGAAGACAGAAGAGGTTGTGTACTTTCATAGTTAAAGACAGAAGAGGTTGTGTACTTTCATAGTTAAAGACAGAAGGGGTTGTGTCCTTTCATAGTTGAAGACAGAAGAGGTTGTGTACTTTCATAGTTGAAGACAGAAGATGTTGTGTACTTTCATAGTTAAGACAGAAGAGGTTGTGTACTTTCATAGTTGAAGACAGAAGAGGTTGTGTACTTTCATAGTTGAAGACAGAAGAGGTTGTGTACTTTCATAGTTAAAGACAGAAGAGGTTGTGTACTTTCATAGTTAAAGACAGAAGAGGTTGTGTACTTTCATAGTTAAAGACAGAAGAGGTTGTGTACTTTCATAGTTAAAGACAGAAGAGGTTGTGTACTTTCATAGTTAAAGACAGAAGAGGTTGTGTACTTTCATAGTTTAAGACAGAAGAGGTTGTGTACTTTCATAGTTGAAGACAGAAGAGGTTGTGTACTTTCATCGTTTAAGACAGAAGAGGTTGTGTACTTTCATAGTTAAAGACAGAAGAGGTTGTGTACTTTCATAGTTGAAGACAGAAGAGGTTGTGTACTTTCATAGTTGAAGACAGAAGAGGTTGTGTACTTTCATAGTTAAAGACAGAAGAGGTTGTGTACTTTCATAGTTAAAGACAGAAGGGGTTGTGTCCTTTCATAGTTGAAGACAGAAGAGGTTGTGTACTTTCATAGTTGAAGACAGAAGATGTTGTGTACTTTCATAGTTAAGACAGAAGAGGTTGTGTACTTTCATAGTTTAAGACAGAAGAGGTTGTGTACTTTCATAGTTGAAGACAGAAGAGGTTGTGTACTTTCATAGTTAAAGACAGAAGAGGTTGTGTACTTTCATAGTTAAAGACAGAAGAGGTTGTGTACTTTCATAGTTAAAGACAGAAGAGGTTGTGTACTTTCATAGTTGAAGACAGAAGAGGTTGTGTACTTTCATAGTTGAATACAGAAGAGGTTGTGTACTTTCATAGTTAAAGACAGAAGAGGTTGTGTACTTTCATAGTTAAAGACAGAAGAGGTTGTGTACTTTCATAGTTAAAGACAGAAGAGGTTGTGTACTTTCATAGTTTAAGACAGAAGAGGTTGTGTACTTTCATAGTTAAAGACAGAAGAGGTTGTGTACTTTCATAGTTGAAGACAAAAGAGGTTGTGTACTTTCATAGTTGAAGACAGAAGATGTTGTGTACTTTCATCATTTAAGACAGAAGAGGTTGTGTACTTTCATAGTTGAAGACAGAAGGGGTTGTGTACTTTCATAGTTGAAGACAGAAGAGGTTGTGTACTTTCATAGTTAAAGACAGAAGGCGTTGTGTACTTTCATAGTTGAAGACAGAAGGGGTTGTGTACTTTCATAGTTTAAGACAGAAGAGATTGTGTACTTTCATAGTTGAAGACAGAAGAGGTTGTGTACTTTCATAGTTAAAGACAGAAGAGGTTGTGTACTTTCATAGTTTAAGACAGAAGAGATTGTGTACTTTCATAGTTAAAGACAGAAGAGGTTGTGTACTTTCATAGTTAAAGACAGAAGAGGTTGTGTACTTTCATAGTTTAAGACAGAAGAGGTTGTGTACTTTCATAGTTGAAGACAGAAGAGGTTGTGTACTTTCATAGTTGAAGACAGAAGAGGTTGTGTACTTTCATAGTTGAAGACAGAAGAGGTTGTGTACTTTCATAGTTGAAGACAGAAGGGGTTGTGTACTTTCATAGTTGAAGACAGAAGAGGTTGTGTACTTTCATAGTTGAAGACAGAAGAGGTTGTGTACTTTCATAGTTGAAGACAGAAGAGGTTGTGTACTTTCATAGTTGAATACAGAAGAGGTTGTGTACTTTCATAGTTGAAGACAGAAGAGGTTGTGTACTTTCATAGTTGAAGACAGAAGAAGTTGTGTACTTTCATAGTTGAAGACAGAAGAGGTTGTGTACTTTCATAGTTGAAGACAGAAGGGGATGTGTACTTTCATAGTTAAAGACAGAAGAGGTTTTGTACTTTCATAGTTGAATACAGAAGAGGTTGTGTACTTTCATAGTTAAAGACAGAAGAGGTTGTGTACTTTCATAGTTAAAGACAGAAGGGGTTGTGTACTTTCATAGTTGAAGACAGAAGAGGTTGTGTACTTTCATAGTTGAAGACAGAAAATGTTGTGTACTTTCATAGTTAAAGACAGAAGAGGTTGTGTACTTTCATAGTTGAAGACAGAAGAGGTTGTGTACTTTCATAGTTAAAGACAGAAGAGGTTGTGTACTTTCATAGTTAAAGACAGAAGAGGTTGTGTACTTTCATAGTTAAAGACAGACGAGGTTGTGTACTTTCATAGTTTAAGACAGAAGAGGTTGTGTACTTTCATAGTTGAAGACAGAAGAGGTTGTGTACTTTCATAGTTGAAGACAGAAGAGGTTGTGTACTTTCATAGTTAAAGACAGAAGAGGTTGTGTACTTTCATAGTTAAAGACAGAAGGCGTTGTGTACTTTCATAGTTAAAGACAGAAGGGGTTGTGTACTTTCATAGTTGAAGACAGAAGAGGTTGTGTACTTTCATAGTTTAAGACAGGATAGGTTGTGTACTTTCATAGTTAAAGACAGAAGAGGTTGTGTACTTTCATAGTTAAAGACAGAAGAGGTTGTGTACTTTCATAGTTGAAGACAGAAGGGGTTGTGTACTTTCATAGTTTAAGACAGAAGAGGTTGTGTACTTGCATAGTTTAAAGACAGAAGGCGTTGTGTACTTTCATAGTTTAAGACAGAAGAGGTTGTGTACTTTCATAGTTTAAAAGACAGACAAGGTTGTGTACTTTCATAGTTGAAAACAGAAGAGGTTGTGTACTTTCATAGTTGAAGACAGAAGGGGTTGTGTACTTTCATAGTTGAAGACAGAAGAGGTTGTGTACTTTCATAGTTGAATACAGAAGAGGTTGTGTACTTTCATAGTTTAAGACAGAAGAGGTTGTGTACTTTCATAGTTAAAGACAGAAGAGGTTGTGTACTTTCATAGTTTAAGACAGAAGAGGTTGTGTACTTTCATAGTTTAAGACAGAATAGGTTGTGTACTTTCATAGTTTAAGACAGAAGAGGTTGTGTACTTTCATAGTTTAAGACAGAAGAGGTTGTGTACTTTAGTTTAAGACAGAAGAGGTTGTGTACTTTCATAGTTGAAGACAGAAGAGGTTGTGTATGTTCATAGTTTAAGACAGAATAGGTTGTGTACTTTCATAGTTTAAGACAGAAGAGGTTGTGTACTTTCATAGTTTAAGACAGAACGGGTTGTGTACTTTCATAGTTTAAGACAGAAGAGGTTGTGTACTTTCATAGTTGAAGACAGAAGGGGTTGTGTACTTTCATAGGTAAAGACAGAAGAGGTTGTGTACTTTCATAGTTGAAGACAGAAGAGGTTGTGTACTTTCATAGTTGAAGACAGAAGAGGTTGTGTACTTTCATAGTTGAAGACAGAAGAGGTTGTGTACTTTCATAGTTGAAGACAGAAGGGGATGTGTACTTTCATAGTTAAAGACAGCAGAGGTTGTGTACCTTCATAGTTGAAGACAGAAGAGGTTGTGTACTTTCATAGTTAAAGACAGAAGAGGTTGTGTACTTTCATAGTTAAAGACAGAAGGGGTTGTGTACTTTCATAGTTGAAGACAGAAGAGGTTGTGTACTTTCAAAGTTGAAGACAGAAGAGGTTGTGTACTTTCATAGTTAAAGACAGAAGAGGTTGTGTACTTTCATAGTTTAAGACAGAAGAGGTTGTGTACTTTCATAGTTGAAGACAGAAGAGGTTGTGTACTTTCATAGTTAAAGACAGAAGAGGTTGTGTACTTTCATAGTTAAAGACAGAAGAGGTTGTGTACTTTCATAGTTAAAGACAGAAGAGGTTGTGTACTTTCATAGTTTAAGACAGAAGAGGTTGTGTACTTTCATAGTTGAAGACAGAAGAGGTTGTGTACTTTCATCGTTTAAGACAGAAGAGGTTGTGTACTTTCATAGTTAAAGACAGAAGAGGTTGTGTACTTTCATAGTTGAAGACAGAAGAGGTTGTGTACTTTCATAGTTGAAGACAGAAGAGGTTGTGTACTTTCATAGTTAAAGACAGAAGAGGTTGTGTACTTTCATAGTTAAAGACAGAAGAGGTTGTGTACTTTCATAGTTGAAGACAGAAGAGGTTTTGTACTTTCATCGTTTAAGACAGAAGAGGTTGTGTACTTTCATAGTTGAAGACAGAAGGGGTTGTGTACTTTCATAGTTGAAGACAGAAGAGGTTGTGTACTTTCATAGTTAAAGACAGAAGGCGTTGTGTACTTTCATAGTTGAAGACAGAAGGGGTTGTGTACTTTCATAGTTTAAGACAGAAGAGATTGTGTACTTTCATAGTTAAAGACAGAAGAGGTTGTGTACTTTCATAGTTGAAGACAGAAGAGGTTGTGTACTTTCATAGTTGAAGACAGAAGGGGATGTGTACTTTCTTAGTTAAAGACAGAAGATGTTGTGTACTTTCATAGTTGAATACAGAAGAGGTTGTGTACTTTCATAGTTAAAGACAGAAGAGGTTGTGTACTTTCATAGTTAAAGACAGAAGGGGTTGTGTCCTTTCATAGTTGAAGACAGAAGAGGTTGTGTACTTTCATAGTTGAAGACAGAAGATGTTGTGTACTTTCATAGTTAAGACAGAAGAGGTTGTGTACTTTCATAGTTTAAGACAGAAGAGGTTGTGTACTTTCATAGTTGAAGACAGAAGAGGTTGTGTACTTTCATAGTTAAAGACAGAAGAGGTTGTGTACTTTCATAGTTAAAGACAGAAGAGGTTGTGTACTTTCATAGTTAAAGACAGAAGAGGTTGTGTACTTTCATAGTTGAAGACAGAAGAGGTTGTGTACTTTCATAGTTGAATACAGAAGAGGTTGTGTACTTTCATAGTTAAAGACAGAAGAGGTTGTGTACTTTCATAGTTAAAGACAGAAGAGGTTGTGTACTTTCATAGTTAAAGACAGAAGAGGTTGTGTACTTTCATAGTTTAAGACAGAAGAGGTTGTGTACTTTCATAGTTGAAGACAAAAGAGGTTGTGTACTTTCATAGTTGAAGACAGACGATGTTGTGTACTTTCATCATTTAAGACAGAAGAGGTTGTGTACTTTCATAGTTGAAGACAGAAGGGGTTGTGTACTTTCATAGTTGAAGACAGAAGAGGTTGTGTACTTTCATAGTTAAAAACAGAAGGCGTTGTGTACTTTCATAGTTGAAGACAGAATGGGTTGTGTACTTTCATAGTTTAAGACAGAAGATATTGTGTACTTTCATAGTTAAAGACAGAAGAGGTTGTGTACTTTCATAGTTGAAGACAGAAGAGGTTGTGTACTTTCATAGTTGAAGACAGAAGGGGATGTGTACTTTCTTAGTTAAAGACAGAATAGGTTGTGTACTTTCATAGTTGAAGACAGAAGAGGTTGTGTACTTTCTTAGTTAAAGACAGAATAGGTTGTGTACTTTCATAGTTGAAGACAGAAGAGGTTGTGTACTTTCATAGTTGAATACAGAAGAGGTTGTGTACTTTCATAGTTAAAGACAGAAGGGGATGTGTACTTTCATAGTTGAAGACAGAAGGGAATGTGTACTTTCATAGTTAAAGACAGAAGAGGTTGTGTACTTTCATAGTTGAATACAGAAGAGGTTGTGTACTTTCATAGTTAAAGACAGAATAGGTTGTGTACTTTCATAGTTAAATACAGAAGGGGTTGTGTACTTTCATAGTTGAAGACAGAAGAGGTTGTGTACTTTCATAGTTGAAGACAGAAAATGTTGTGTACTTTCATAGTTAAAGACAGAAGAGGTTGTGTACTTTCATAGTTGAAGACAGAAGAGGTTGTGTACTTTCATAGTTGAAGACAGAAGAGGTTGTGTACTTTCATCGTTTAAGACAGAATAGGTTGTGTACTTTCATAGTTGAAGACAGAAGGGGTTGTGTACTTTCATAGTTGAAGACAGAAGGGGTTGTGTACTCTCATAGTTGAAGACAGAAGAGGTTGTGTACTTTCATAGTTAAAGACAGACAAGGTTGTGTACTTTCATAGTTGAAGACAGAAGGGGTTGTGTACTTTCATAGTTGAAGACAGAAGAGGTTGTGTACTTTCATAGTTTAAGACAGAAGAGGTTGTGTACTTTCATAGTTGAATACAGAATAGGTTGTGTACTTTCATAGTTAAAGACAGAAGAGGTTGTGTACTTTCATAGTTAAAGACAGAAGGGGTTGTGTACTTTCATAGTTGAAGACAGAAGAGGTTGTGTACTTTCAAAGTTGAAGACAGAAGAGGTTGTGTACTTTCATAGTTAAAGACAAAAGAGGTTGTGTACTTTCATAGTTAAAGACAGAAGAGGTTGTGTACGTTCATAGTTTAAGACATAAGAGGTTGTGTACTTTCATAGTTTAAGACAGAAGAGGTTGTGTACTTTCATAGTTAAAGACAGAAGAGGTTGTGTACTTTCATAGTTAAAGACAGAAGAGGTTGTATACTTTCATAGTTAAAGACAGAAGAGGTTGTGTACTTTCATAGTTTAAGACAGAAGAGGTTGTGTACTTTCATAGTTGAAGACAGAAGAGGTTGTGTACTTTCATAGTTGAAGACAGAAGAGGTTGTGTACTTTCATTGTTTAGGACAGAAGAGGTTGTGTACTTTCATAGTTAAAGACAGAAGAGGTTGTGTACTTTCATAGTTTAAGACAGAAGAGGTTGTGTACTTTCATAGTTTAAGACAGAAGAGGTTGTGTACTTTCATAGTTTAAAGACAGAAGAGGTTGTGTACTTTCATAGTTTAAGACAGAAGAGGTTGTGTACTTTCATAGTTTAAGACAGAAGAGGTTGTGTACTTTAGTTTAAGACAGAAGAGGTTGTGTACTTTCATGGTTTAAGACAGAAGAGGTTGTGTACGTTCATAGTTTAAGACAGAAGAGGTTGTGTACTTTCATAGTTTAGGACAGAAGAGGTTGTGTACTTTCATAGTTTAAGACAGAAGGGGTTGTGTACTTTCATAGTTTAAGACAGAAGAGGTTGTGTACTTTCATAGTTGAAGACAGAAGGGGTTGTGTACTTTCATAGTTGAAGACAGAAGAGGTTGTGTACTTTCATAGTTGAAGACAGAAGAGGTTGTGTACTTTCATAGTTGAAGACAGAAGGGGATGTGTACTTTCATAGTTAAAGACAGAAGAGGTTGTGTACTTTCATAGTTGAATACAGAATAGGTTGTGTACTTTCATAGTTAAAGACACTAGAGGTTGTGTACTTTCATAGTTAAAGACAGAAGGGGTTGTGTACTTTCATAGTTGAAGACAGAAGAGGTTGTGTACTTTCAAAGTTGAAGACAGAAGAGGTTGTGTACTTTCATAGTTAAAGACAGAAGAGGTTGTGTACTTTCATAGTTTAAGACAGAAGAGGTTGTGTACTTTCATAGTTTAAGACAGAAGAGTTTGTGTAGTTAAAGACAGAAGAGGTTGTGTACTTTCATAGTTGAAGACAGAAGAGGTTGTGTACTTTCATCATTTAAGACAGAAGAGGTTGTGTACTTTCATAGTTGAAGACAGAAGGGGTTGTCTACTTTCATAGTTTAAGACAGAAGAGGTTGTGTACTTTCATAGTTAAAGACAGAAGGCGTTGTGTACTTTCATAGTTGAAGACAGAAGGGGTTGTGTACTTTCATAGTTTAAGACAGAAGAGATTGTGTACTTTCATAGTTAAAGACAGAATAGGTTGTGTACTTTCATAGTTGAAGACAGAAGAGGTTGTGTACTTTCATAGTTAAAGACAGAAGAGGTTGTGTACTTTCATAGTTAAAGACAGAAGATGTTGTGTACTTTCATAGTTAAGACAGAAGAGGTTGTGTACTTTCATAGTTTAAGACAGAAGAGGTTGTGTACTTTCATAGTTGAATACAGAAGAGGTTGTGTACTTTCATAGTTAAAGACAGAAGAGGTTGTGTACTTTCATAGTTTAAGACAGAAGAGGTTGTGTACTTTCATATTTGAAGACAGAAGAGGTTGTGTACTTTCATAGTTGAAGACAGAATAGGTTGTGTACTTTCATAGTTGAAGACAGAAGAGGTTGTGTACTTTCATCGTTTAAGACAGAAGAGGTTGTGTACTTTCATAGTTGAAGACAGAAGGGGTTGTGTACTTTCATAGTTGAAGACAGAAGAGGTTGTGTACTTTCATAGTTAAAGACAGAAGGCGTTGTGTACTTTCATAGTTTAAGACAGAAGAGATTGTGTACTTTCATAGTTAAAGACAGAAGAGGTTGTGTACTTTCATAGTTGAAGACAGAAGAGATTGTGTACTTTCATAGTTGAAGACAGAAGGGGATGTGTACTTTCATAGTTAAAGACAGAAGAGGTTTTGTACTTTCATAGTTGAATACAGAAGAGGTTGTGTACTTTCATAGTTAAAGACAGAAGAGGTTGTGTACTTTCATAGTTAAAGACAGAAGGGGTTGTGTACTTTCATAGTTGAAGACAGAAGAGGTTGTGTACTTTCATAGTTGAAGACAGAAAATGTTGTGTACTTTCATAGTTAAAGACAGAAGAGGTTGTGTACTTTCATAGTTGAAGACAGAAGAGGTTGTGTACTTTCATAGTTGAAGACAGAAGAGGTTGTGTACTTTCATCGTTTAAGACAGAATAGGTTGTGTACTTTCATAGTTGAAGACAGAAGGGGTTGTGTACTTTCATAGTTGAAGACAGAAGGGGTTGTGTACTCTCATAGTTGAAGACAGAAGAGGTTGTGTACTTTCATAGTTAAAGACAGACAAGGTTGTGTACTTTCATAGTTGAAGACAGAAGGGGTTGTGTACTTTCATAGTTGAAGACAGAAGAGGTTGTGTACTTTCATAGTTTAAGACAGAAGAGGTTGTGTACTTTCATAGTTGAATACAGAATAGGTTGTGTACTTTCATAGTTAAAGACAGAAGAGGTTGTGTACTTTCATAGTTAAAGACAGAAGGGGTTGTGTACTTTCATAGTTGAAGACAGAAGAGGTTGTGTACTTTCAAAGTTGAAGACAGAAGAGGTTGTGTACTTTCATAGTTAAAGACAAAAGAGGTTGTGTACTTTCATAGTTAAAGACAGAAGAGGTTGTGTACGTTCATAGTTGAAGACAGAAGAGGTTGTGTACTTTCATAGTTGAAGACAGAAGAGGTTGTGTACTTTCATAGTTAAAGACAGAAGAGGTTGTGTACTTTCATAGTTAAAGACAGAAGAGGTTGTATACTTTCATAGTTAAAGACAGAAGAGGTTGTGTACTTTCATAGTTTAAGACAGAAGAGGTTGTGTACTTTCATAGTTGAAGACAGAAGAGGTTGTGTACTTTCATAGTTGAAGACAGAAGAGGTTGTGTACTTTCATTGTTTAGGACAGAAGAGGTTGTGTACTTTCATAGTTAAAGACAGAAGAGGTTGTGTACTTTCATAGTTTAAGACAGAAGAGGTTGTGTACTTTCATAGTTTAAGACAGAAGAGGTTGTGTACTTTCATAGTTTAAAGACAGAAGAGGTTGTGTACTTTCATAGTTTAAGACAGAAGAGGTTGTGTACTTTCATAGTTTAAGACAGAAGAGGTTGTGTACTTTAGTTTAAGACAGAAGAGGTTGTGTACTTTCATGGTTTAAGACAGAAGAGGTTGTGTACGTTCATAGTTTAAGACAGAAGAGGTTGTGTACTTTCATAGTTTAGGACAGAAGAGGTTGTGTACTTTCATAGTTTAAGACAGAAGGGGTTGTGTACTTTCATAGTTTAAGACAGAAGAGGTTGTGTACTTTCATAGTTGAAGACAGAAGGGGTTGTGTACTTTCATAGTTGAAGACAGAAGAGGTTGTGTACTTTCATAGTTGAAGACAGAAGAGGTTGTGTACTTTCATAGTTGAAGACAGAAGGGGATGTGTACTTTCATAGTTAAAGACAGAAGAGGTTGTGTACTTTCATAGTTGAATACAGAATAGGTTGTGTACTTTCATAGTTAAAGACACTAGAGGTTGTGTACTTTCATAGTTAAAGACAGAAGGGGTTGTGTACTTTCATAGTTGAAGACAGAAGAGGTTGTGTACTTTCAAAGTTGAAGACAGAAGAGGTTGTGTACTTTCATAGTTAAAGACAGAAGAGGTTGTGTACTTTCATAGTTTAAGACAGAAGAGGTTGTGTACTTTCATAGTTTAAGACAGAAGAGTTTGTGTAGTTAAAGACAGAAGAGGTTGTGTACTTTCATAGTTGAAGACAGAAGAGGTTGTGTACTTTCATCATTTAAGACAGAAGAGGTTGTGTACTTTCATAGTTGAAGACAGAAGGGGTTGTCTACTTTCATAGTTTAAGACAGAAGAGGTTGTGTACTTTCATAGTTAAAGACAGAAGGCGTTGTGTACTTTCATAGTTGAAGACAGAAGGGGTTGTGTACTTTCATAGTTTAAGACAGAAGAGATTGTGTACTTTCATAGTTAAAGACAGAATAGGTTGTGTACTTTCATAGTTGAAGACAGAAGAGGTTGTGTACTTTCATAGTTGAAGACAGAAGGGGTTGTGTCCTTTCATAGTTGAAGACAGAAGAGGTTGTGTACTTTCATAGTTGAAGACAGAAGAGGTTGTGTACTTTCATAGTTGAATACAGAAGAGGTTGTGTACTTTCATAGTTTAAGACAGAAGAGGTTGTGTACTTTCATAGTTAAAGACAGAAGAGGTTGTGTACTTTCATAGTTTAAGACAGAAGAGGTTGTGTACTTTCATAGTTTAACACAGAAGAGGTTGTGTACTTTCATAGTTTAAAGACAGAAGAGGTTGTGTACTTTCATAGTTTAAGACAGAAGAGGTTGTGTACTTTCATAGTTTAAGACAGAAGAGGTTGTGTACTTTCATAGTTGAATACAGAATAGGTTGTGTACTTTCATAGTTAAAGACAGAAGAGGTTGTGTACTTTCATAGTTAAAGACAGAATGGGTTGTGTACTTTCATAGTTGAAGACAGAAGAGGTTGTGTACTTTCAAAGTTGAAGACAGAAGAGGTTGTGTACTTTCATAGTTAAAGACAGAAGAGGTTGTGTACTTTCATAGTTAAAGACAGAAGAGGTTGTGTACTTTCATAGTTTAAGACATAAGAGGTTGTGTACTTTCATAGTTTAAGACAGAAGAGGTTGTGTACTTTCATAGTTAAAGACAGAAGAGGTTGTGTACTTTCATAGTTAAAGACAGAAGAGGTTGTATACTTTCATAGTTAAAGACAGAATAGGTTGTGTACTTTCATAGTTTAAGACAGAAGAGGTTGTGTACTTTCATAGTTGAAGACAGAATAGGTTGTGTACTTTCATAGTTGAAGACAGAAGAGGTTGTGTACTTTCATCGTTTAAGACAGAAGAGGTTGTGTACTTTCATAGTTGAAGACAGAAGGGGTTGTGTACTTTCATAGTTGAAGACAGAAGAGGTTGTGTACTTTCATAGTTAAAGACAGAAGGCGTTGTGTACTTTCATAGTTGAAGACAGAAGGGGTTGTGTACTTTCATAGTTTAAGACAGAAGAGATTGTGTACTTTCATAGTTAAAGACAGAAGAGGTTGTGTACTTTCATAGTTAAAGACAGAAGGGGTTGTGTCCTTTCATAGTTGAAGACAGAAGAGGTTGTGTACTTTCATAGTTGAAGACAGAAGATGTTGTGTACTTTCATAGTTAAGACAGAAGAGGTTGTGTACTTTCATAGTTGAATACAGAAGAGGTTGTGTACTTTCATAGTTAAATACAGAAGAGGTTGTGTACTTTCATAGTTAAAGACAGAAGGGGTTGTGTCCTTTCATAGTTGAAGACAGAAGAGGTTGTGTACTTTCATAGTTGAAGACAGAAGATGTTGTGTACTTTCATAGTTAAGACAGAAGAGGTTGTGTACTTTCATAGTTTAAGACAGAAGAGGTTGTGTACTTTCATAGTTGAATACAGAAGAGGTTGTGTACTTTCATAGTTAAAGACAGAAGAGGTTGTGTACTTTCATAGTTTAAGACTGAAGAGGTTGTGTACTTTCATATTTGAAGACAGAAGAGGTTGTGTACTTTCATAGTTGAAGACAGAATAGGTTGTGTACTTTCATAGTTGAAGACAGAAGAGGTTGTGTACTTTCATCGTTTAAGACAGAAGAGGTTGTGTACTTTCATAGTTGAAGACAGAAGGGGTGGTGTACTTTCATAGTTGAAGACAGAAGAGGTTGTGTACTTTCATAGTTAAAGACAGAAGGCGTTGTGTACTTTCATAGTTTAAGACAGAAGATATTGTGTACTTTCATAGTTAAAGACAGAAGAGGTTGTGTACTTTCATAGTTGAAGACAGAAGAGATTGTGTACTTTCATAGTTGAAGACAGAAGGGGATGTGTACTTTCTTAGTTAAAGACAGAAGAGGTTGTGTACGTTCATAGTTAAAGACAGAAGAGGTTGTGTACTTTCATAGTTAAAGACAGAAGAGGTTGTGTACTTTCATAGTTTAAGACAGAAGAGGTTGTGTACTTTCATAGTTGAAGACAGAAGAGGTTGTGTACTTTCATAGTTGAAGACAGAAGATGTTGTGTACTTTCATCATTTAAGACAGAAGAGGTTGTGTACTTTCATAGTTGAAGACAGAAGGGGTTGTGTACTTTCATAGTTGAAGACAGAAGAGGTTGTGTACTTTCATAGTTAAAGACAGAAGGCGTTGTGTACTTTCATAGTTGAAGACAGAAGGGGTTGTGTACTTTCATAGTTTAAGACAGAAGAGATTGTGTACTTTCATAGTTAAAGACAGAAGAGGTTGTGTACTTTCATAGTTGAAGACAGAAGAGGTTGTGTACTTTCATAGTTGAAGACAGAAGGGGATGTGTACTTTCTTAGTTAAAGACAGAATAGGTTGTGTACTTTCATAGTTGAAGACAGAAGAGGTTGTGTACTTTCTTAGTTAAAGACAGAATAGGTTGTGTACTTTCATAGTTGAAGACAGAAGAGGTTGTGTACTTTCATAGTTGAATACAGAAGAGGTTGTGTACTTTCATAGTTAAAGACAGAAGGGGATGTGTACTTTCATAGTTGAAGACAGAAGGGAATGTGTACTTTCATAGTTAAAGACAGAAGAGGTTGTGTACTTTCATAGTTGAATACAGAAGAGGTTGTGTACTTTCATAGTTAAAGACAGAATAGGTTGTGTACTTTCATAGTTAAATACAGAAGGGGTTGTGTACTTTCATAGTTGAAGACAGAAGAGGTTGTGTACTTTCATAGTTGAAGACAGAAAATGTTGTGTACTTTCATAGTTAAAGACAGAAGAGGTTGTGTACTTTCATAGTTGAAGACAGAAGAGGTTGTGTACTTTCATAGTTGAAGACAGAAGAGGTTGTGTACTTTCATCGTTTAAGACAGAATAGGTTGTGTACTTTCATAGTTGAAGACAGAAGGGGTTGTGTACTTTCATAGTTGAAGACAGAAGGGGTTGTGTACTCTCATAGTTGAAGACAGAAGAGGTTGTGTACTTTCATAGTTAAAGACAGACGAGGTTGTGTACTTTCATAGTTGAAGACAGAAGGGGTTGTGTACTTTCATAGTTGAAGACAGAAGAGGTTGTGTACTTTCATAGTTAAAGACAGAAGGCGTTGTGTACTTTCATAGTTGAAGACAGAAGGGGTTGTGTACTTTCATAGTTAAAGACAGAAGAGGTTGTGTACTTTCATAGTTGAAGACAGAAGAGGTTGTGTACTTTCATAGTTTAAGACAGAAGAGGTTGTGTACGTTCATAGTTTAAGACAGAAGAGGTTGTGTACTTTCATAGTTGAAGACAGAAGAGGTTGTGTACTTTCATCGTTTAAGACAGAAGAGGTTGTGTACTTTCATAGTTGAATACAGAAGGGGTTGTGTCCTTTCATAGTTGAAGACAGAAGAGGTTGTGTACTTTCATAGTTAAAGACAGAAGAGGTTGTGTACTTTCATAGTTAAAGACAGAAGAGGTTGTGTACTTTCATAGTTGAAGACAGAAGAGGTTGTGTACTTTCATAGTTGAAGACAGAAGAGGTTGTGTACTTTCATAGTTAAAGACAGAAGGCGTTGTGTACTTTCATAGTTGAAGACAGAAGGGGTTGTGTACTTCCATAGTTTAAGACAGAAGAGATTGTGTACTTTCATAGTTAAAGACAGAAGAGGTTGTGTACTTTCATAGTTGAAGACAGAAGAGGTTGTGTACTTTCATAGTTGAAGACAGAAGGGGTTGTGTCCTTTCATAGTTGAAGACAGAAGAGGTTGTGTACTTTCATAGTTGAAGACAGAGGAGGTTGTGTACTTTCATAGTTGAATACAGAAGAGGTTGTGTACTTTCATAGTTTAAGACAGAAGAGGTTGTGTACTTTCATAGTTAAAGACAGAAGAGGTTGTGTACTTTCATAGTTTAAGACAGAAGAGGTTGTGTACTTTCATAGTTTAACACAGAAGAGGTTGTGTACTTTCATAGTTTAACACAGAAGAGGTTGTGTACTTTCATAGTTTAAAGACAGAAGAGGTTGTGTACTTTCATAGTTTAAGACAGAAGAGGTTGTGTACTTTCATAGTTTAAGACAGAAGAGGTTGTGTACTTTCATAGTTGAATACAGAATAGGTTGTGTACTTTCATAGTTAAAGACAGAAGAGGTTGTGTACTTTCATAGTTAAAGACAGAAGGGGTTGTGTACTTTCATAGTTGAAGACAGAAGAGGTTGTGTACTTTCAAAGTTGAAGACAGAAGAGGTTGTGTACTTTCATAGTTTAACACAGAAGAGGTTGTGTACTTTCATAGTTTAACACAGAAGAGGTTGTGTACTTTCATAGTTTAAAGACAGAAGAGGTTGTGTACTTTCATAGTTTAAGACAGAAGAGGTTGTGTACTTTCATAGTTTAAGACAGAAGAGGTTGTGTACTTTCATAGTTGAATACAGAATAGGTTGTGTACTTTCATAGTTAAAGACAGAAGAGGTTGTGTACTTTCATAGTTAAAGACAGAAGGGGTTGTGTACTTTCATAGTTGAAGACAGAAGAGGTTGTGTACTTTCAAAGTTGAAGACAGAAGAGGTTGTGTACTTTCATAGTTAAAGACAAAAGAGGTTGTGTACTTTCATAGTTAAAGACAGAAGAGGTTGTGTACGTTCATAGTTTAAGACATAAGAGGTTGTGTACTTTCATAGTTTAAGACAGAAGAGGTTGTGTACTTTCATAGTTAAAGACAGAAGAGGTTGTGTACTTTCATAGTTAAAGACAGAAGAGGTTGTATACTTTCATAGTTAAAGACAGAAGAGGTTGTGTACTTTCATAGTTTAAGACAGAAGAGGTTGTGTACTTTCATAGTTGAAGACAGAAGAGGTTGTGTACTTTCATAGTTGAAGACAGAAGAGGTTGTGTACTTTCATTGTTTAGGACAGAAGAGGTTGTGTACTTTCATAGTTAAAGACAGAAGAGGTTGTGTACTTTCATAGTTTAAGACAGAAGAGGTTGTGTACTTTCATAGTTTAAGACAGAAGAGGTTGTGTACTTTCATAGTTTAAAGACAGAAGAGGTTGTGTACTTTCATAGTTTAAGACAGAAGAGGTTGTGTACTTTCATAGTTTAAGACAGAAGAGGTTGTGTACTTTAGTTTAAGACAGAAGAGGTTGTGTACTTTCATGGTTTAAGACAGAAGAGGTTGTGTACGTTCATAGTTTAAGACAGAAGAGGTTGTGTACTTTCATAGTTTAGGACAGAAGAGGTTGTGTACTTTCATAGTTTAAGACAGAAGGGGTTGTGTACTTTCATAGTTTAAGACAGAAGAGGTTGTGTACTTTCATAGTTGAAGACAGAAGGGGTTGTGTACTTTCATAGTTGAAGACAGAAGAGGTTGTGTACTTTCATAGTTGAAGACAGAAGAGGTTGTGTACTTTCATAGTTGAAGACAGAAGGGGATGTGTACTTTCATAGTTAAAGACAGAAGAGGTTGTGTACTTTCATAGTTGAATACAGAATAGGTTGTGTACTTTCATAGTTAAAGACACTAGAGGTTGTGTACTTTCATAGTTAAAGACAGAAGGGGTTGTGTACTTTCATAGTTGAAGACAGAAGAGGTTGTGTACTTTCAAAGTTGAAGACAGAAGAGGTTGTGTACTTTCATAGTTAAAGACAGAAGAGGTTGTGTACTTTCATAGTTTAAGACAGAAGAGGTTGTGTACTTTCATAGTTTAAGACAGAAGAGGTTGTGTAGTTAAAGACAGAAGAGGTTGTGTACTTTCATAGTTGAAGACAGAAGAGGTTGTGTACTTTCATCGTTTAAGACAGAAGAGGTTGTGTACTTTCATAGTTGAAGACAGAAGGGGTTGTCTACTTTCATAGTTTAAGACAGAAGAGGTTGTGTACTTTCATAGTTAAAGACAGAAGGCGTTGTGTACTTTCATAGTTGAAGACAGAAGGGGTTGTGTACTTTCATAGTTTAAGACAGAAGAGATTGTGTACTTTCATAGTTAAAGACAGAATAGGTTGTGTACTTTCATAGTTGAAGACAGAAGAGGTTGTGTACTTTCATAGTTGAAGACAGAAGGGGTTGTGTCCTTTCATAGTTGAAGACAGAAGAGGTTGTGTACTTTCATAGTTGAAGACAGAAGAGGTTGTGTACTTTCATAGTTGAATACAGAAGAGGTTGTGTACTTTCATAGTTTAAGACAGAAGAGGTTGTGTACTTTCATAGTTAAAGACAGAAGAGGTTGTGTACTTTCATAGTTTAAGACAGAAGAGGTTGTGTACTTTCATAGTTTAACACAGAAGAGGTTGTGTACTTTCATAGTTTAAAGACAGAAGAGGTTGTGTACTTTCATAGTTTAAGACAGAAGAGGTTGTGTACTTTCATAGTTTAAGACAGAAGAGGTTGTGTACTTTCATAGTTGAATACAGAATAGGTTGTGTACTTTCATAGTTAAAGACAGAAGAGGTTGTGTACTTTCATAGTTAAAGACAGAAGGGGTTGTGTACTTTCATAGTTGAAGACAGAAGAGGTTGTGTACTTTCAAAGTTGAAGACAGAAGAGGTTGTGTACTTTCATAGTTAAAGACAGAAGAGGTTGTGTACTTTCATAGTTTAAGACAGAATAGGTTGTGTACTTTCATAGTTTAAGACAGAAGAGGTTGTGTACTTTCATAGTTGAAGACAGAATAGGTTGTGTACTTTCATAGTTGAAGACAGAAGAGGTTGTGTACTTTCATCGTTTAAGACAGAAGAGGTTGTGTACTTTCATAGTTGAAGACAGAAGGGGTTGTGTACTTTCATAGTTGAAGACAGAAGAGGTTGTGTACTTTCATAGTTAAAGACAGAAGGCGTTGTGTACTTTCATAGTTGAAGACAGAAGGGGTTGTGTACTTTCATAGTTTAAGACAGAAGAGATTGTGTACTTTCATAGTTAAAGACAGAAGAGGTTGTGTACTTTCATAGTTAAAGACAGAAGGGGTTGTGTCCTTTCATAGTTGAAGACAGAAGAGGTTGTGTACTTTCATAGTTGAAGACAGAAGATGTTGTGTACTTTCATAGTTAAGACAGAAGGGGTTGTGTCCTTTCATAGTTGAAGACAGAAGAGGTTGTGTACTTTCATAGTTGAAGACAGAATATGTTGTGTACTTTCATAGTTAAGACAGAAGAGGTTGTGTACTTTCATAGTTTAAGACAGAAGAGGTTGTGTACTTTCATAGTTGAATACAGAAGAGGTTGTGTACTTTCATAGTTAAAGACAGAAGAGGTTGTGTACTTTCATAGTTTAAGACAGAAGAGGTTGTGTACTTTCATAGTTGAAGACAGAATAGGTTGTGTACTTTCATAGTTGAAGACAGAAGAGGTTGTGTACTTTCATCGTTTAAGACAGAAGAGGTTGTGTACTTTCATAGTTGAAGACAGAAGGGGTTGTGTACTTTCATAGTTGAAGACAGAAGAGGTTGTGTACTTTCATAGTTAAAGACAGAAGGCGTTGTGTACTTTCATAGTTGAAGACAGAAGGGGTTGTGTACTTTCATAGTTTAAGACAGAAGAGATTGTGTACTTTCATAGTTAAAGACAGAAGAGGTTGTGTACTTTCATAGTTGAAGACAGAAGAGATTGTGTACTTTCATAGTTGAAGACAGAAGGGGATGTGTACTTTCTTAGTTAAAGACAGAAGAGGTTGTGTACTTTCATAGTTGAATACAGAAGAGGTTGTGTACTTTCATAGTTAAATACAGAAGAGGTTGTGTACTTTCATAGTTTAAGACAGAAGAGGTTGTGTACTTTCATAGTTGAATACAGAATAGGTTGTGTACTTTCATAGTTAAAGACAGAAGAGGTTGTGTACTTTCATAGTTTAAGACAGAAGAGGTTGTGTACTTTCATAGTTGAAGACAGAAGAGGTTGTGTACTTTCATAGTTGAAGACAGAAGAGGTTGTGTACTTTCATAGTTGAAGACAGAAGAGGTTGTGTACTTTCATAGTTGAAGACAGAAGGGGTTGTGTACTTTCATAGTTGAATACAGAAGAGGTTGTGTACTTTCATAGTTAAAGACAGAAGAGGTTGTGTACTTTCATAGTTTAAGACAGAAGAGGTTGTGTACTTTCATAGTTGAAGACAGAAGAGTTTGTGTACTTTCATAGTTGAAGACAGAAGAGGTTGTGTACTTTCATAGTTGAAGACAGAAGATGTTGTGTACTTTCATAGTTGAAGACAGAAGGGGTTGTGTACTTTCATAGTTGAATACAGAAGAGGTTGTGTACTTTCATAGTTAAAGACAGAAGGCGTTGTGTACTTTCATAGTTGAAGACAGAAGGGGTTGTGTACTTTCATAGTTTAAGACAGAAGAGATTGTGTACTTTCATAGTTAAAGACAGAAGAGGTTGTGCACTTTCATAGTTGAAGACAGAAGAGGTTGTGTACTTTCATAGTTGAAGACAGAAGGGGATGTGTACTTTCTTAGTTAAAGACAGAAGAGGTTGTGTACTTTCATAGTTGAATACAGAAGAGGTTGTGTACTTTCATAGTTAAAGACAGAAGAGGTTGTGTACTTTCATAGTTAAAGACAGAAGGGGTTGTGTCCTTTCATAGTTGAAGACAGAAGAGGTTGTGTACTTTCATAGTTGAAGACAGAAGATGTTGTGTACTTTCATAGTTAAGACAGAATAGGTTGTGTACTTTCATAGTTTAAGACAGAAGAGGTTGTGTACTTTCATAGTTGAAGACAGAAGAGGTTGTGTACTTTCATAGTTAAAGACAGAAGAGGTTGTGTACTTTCATAGTTAAAGACAGAAGAGGTTGTGTACTTTCATAGTTAAAGACAGAAGAGGTTGTGTACTTTCATAGTTGAAGACAGAAGAGGTTGTGTACTTTCATAGTTTAAGACAGAAGAGGTTGTGTACTTTCATAGTTTAAGACAGAAGAGGTTGTGTACTTTCATAGTTTAAGACAGAAGAGGTTGTGTACTTTAGTTTAAGACAGAAGAGGTTGTGTACTTTCATAGTTGAAGACAGAAGAGGTTGTGTATGTTCATAGTTTAAGACAGAATAGGTTGTGTACTTTCATAGTTTAAGCCAGACGAGGTTGTGTACTTTCATAGTTTAAGAAAGAACGGGTTGTGTACTTTCATAGTTTAAGACAGAAGAGGTTGTGTACTTTCATAGTTGAAGACAGAAGGGGTTGTGTACTTTCATAGGTAAAGACAGAAGAGGTTGTGTACTTTCATAGTTGAAGACAGAAGAGGTTGTGTACTTTCATAGTTGAAGACAGAAGAGGTTGTGTACTTTCATAGTTGAAGACAGAAGAGGTTGTGTACTTTCATAGTTGAAGACAGAAGGGGATGTGTACTTTCATAGTTAAAGACAGCAGAGGTTGTGTACCTTCATAGTTGAAGACAGAAGGGGTTGTCTACTTTCATAGTTTAAGACAGAAGAGGTTGTGTACTTTCATAGTTGAAGACAGAAGGGGTTGTCTACTTTCATAGTTTAAGACAGAAGAGGTTGTGTACTTTCATAGTTAAAGACAGAAGAGGTTGTGTACTTTCATAGTTAAAGACAGAAGGGGTTGTGTACTTTCATAGTTGAAGACAGAAGAGGTTGTGTACTTTCAAAGTTGAATACAGAAGAGGTTGTGTACTTTCATAGTTAAAGACAGAAGAGGTTGTGTACTTTCATAGTGAAAGACAGAAGGGGTTGTGTCCTTTCATAGTTGAAGACAGAAGAGGTTGTGTACTTTCATAGTTGAAGACAGAAGAGGTTGTGTACTTTCATAGTTTAAGACAGAAGAGGTTGTGTACTTTCATAGTTTAAGACAGAAGAGGTTGTGTACTTTCATAGTTTAAGACAGAAGAGGTTGTGTACTTTAGTTTAAGACAGAAGAGGTTGTGTACTTTCATAGTTGAAGACAGAAGAGGTTGTGTATGTTCATAGTTTAAGACAGAATAGGTTGTGTACTTTCATAGTTTAAGACAGAAGAGGTTGTGTACTTTCATAGTTTAAGACAGAAGAGGTTGTGTACTTTCATAGTTTAAGACAGAAGAGGTTGTGTACTTTCATAGTTAAAGACAGAAGGGGTTGTGTACTTTCATAGTTGAAGACAGAAGAGGTTGTGTACTTTCAAAGTTGAAGACAGAAGAGGTTGTGTACTTTCATAGTTAAAGACAGAAGAGGTTGTGTACTTTCATAGTTTAAGACAGAAGAGGTTGTGTACTTTCATAGTTTAAGACAGAAGAGGTTGTGTAGTTAAAGACAGAAGAGGTTGTGTACTTTCATAGTTGAAGACAGAAGAGGTTGTGTACTTTCATCGTTTAAGACAGAAGAGGTTGTGTACTTTCATAGTTGAAGACAGAAGGGGTTGTCTACTTTCATAGTTTAAGACAGAAGAGGTTGTGTACTTTCATAGTTAAAGACAGAAGGCGTTGTGTACTTTCATAGTTGAAGACAGAAGGGGTTGTGTACTTTCATAGTTTAAGACAGAAGAGATTGTGTACTTTCATAGTTAAAGACAGAATAGGTTGTGTACTTTCATAGTTGAAGACAGAAGAGGTTGTGTACTTTCATAGTTGAAGACAGAAGGGGTTGTGTCCTTTCATAGTTGAAGACAGAAGAGGTTGTGTACTTTCATAGTTGAAGACAGAAGAGGTTGTGTACTTTCATAGTTGAATACAGAAGAGGTTGTGTACTTTCATAGTTTAAGACAGAAGAGGTTGTGTACTTTCATAGTTAAAGACAGAAGAGGTTGTGTACTTTCATAGTTTAAGACAGAAGAGGTTGTGTACTTTCATAGTTTAACACAGAAGAGGTTGTGTACTTTCATAGTTTAAAGACAGAAGAGGTTGTGTACTTTCATAGTTTAAGACAGAAGAGGTTGTGTACTTTCATAGTTTAAGACAGAAGAGGTTGTGTACTTTCATAGTTGAATACAGAATAGGTTGTGTACTTTCATAGTTAAAGACAGAAGAGGTTGTGTACTTTCATAGTTAAAGACAGAAGGGGTTGTGTACTTTCATAGTTGAAGACAGAAGAGGTTGTGTACTTTCAAAGTTGAAGACAGAAGAGGTTGTGTACTTTCAAAGTTAAAGACAGAAGAGGTTGTGTACTTTCATAGTTAAAGACAGAAGAGGTTGTGTACTTTCATAGTTTAAGACATAAGAGGTTGTGTACTTTCATAGTTTAAGACAGAAGAGGTTGTGTACTTTCATAGTTAAAGACAGAAGAGGTTGTGTACTTTCATAGTTAAAGACAGAAGAGGTTGTATACTTTCATAGTTAAAGACAGAATAGGTTGTGTACTTTCATAGTTTAAGACAGAAGAGGTTGTGTACTTTCATAGTTGAAGACAGAATAGGTTGTGTACTTTCATAGTTGAAGACAGAAGAGATTGTGTACTTTCATCGTTTAAGACAGAAGAGGTTGTGTACTTTCATAGTTGAAGACAGAAGGGGTTGTGTACTTTCATAGTTGAAGACAGAAGAGGTTGTGTACTTTCATAGTTAAAGACAGAAGGCGTTGTGTACTTTCATAGTTGAAGACAGAAGGGGTTGTGTACTTTCATAGTTTAAGACAGAAGAGATTGTGTACTTTCATAGTTAAAGACAGAAGAGGTTGTGTACTTTCATAGTTAAAGACAGAAGGGGTTGTGTCCTTTCATAGTTGAAGACAGAAGAGGTTGTGTACTTTCATAGTTGAAGACAGAAGATGTTGTGTACTTTCATAGTTAAGACAGAAGAGGTTGTGTACTTTCATAGTTGAATACAGAAGAGGTTGTGTACTTTCATAGTTAAATACAGAAGAGGTTGTGTACTTTCATAGTTAAAGACAGAAGGGGTTGTGTCCTTTCATAGTTGAAGACAGAAGAGGTTGTGTACTTTCATAGTTGAAGACAGAAGATGTTGTGTACTTTCATAGTTAAGACAGAAGAGGTTGTGTACTTTCATAGTTTAAGACAGAAGAGGTTGTGTACTTTCATAGTTGAATACAGAAGAGGTTGTGTACTTTCATAGTTAAAGACAGAAGAGGTTGTGTACTTTCATAGTTTAAGACAGAAGAGGTTGTGTACTTTCATAGTTGAAGACAGAAGAGGTTGTGTACTTTCATAGTTGAAGACAGAATAGGTTGTGTACTTTCATAGTTGAAGACAGAAGAGGTTGTGTACTTTCATCGTTTAAGACAGAAGAGGTTGTGTACTTTCATAGTTGAAGACAGAAGGGGTTGTGTACTTTCATAGTTGAAGACAGAAGAGGTTGTGTACTTTCATAGTTAAAGACAGAAGGCGTTGTGTACTTTCATAGTTGAAGACAGAAGGGGTTGTGTACTTTCATAGTTTAAGACAGAAGAGATTGTGTACTTTCATAGTTAAAGACAGAAGAGGTTGTGTACTTTCATAGTTGAAGACAGAAGAGATTGTGTACTTTCATAGTTGAAGACAGAAGGGGATGTGTACTTTCTTAGTTAAAGACAGAAGAGGTTGTGTACTTTCATAGTTGAATACAGAAGAGGTTGTGTACTTTCATAGTTAAATACAGAAGAGGTTGTGTACTTTCATAGTTAAAGACAGAAGGGGTTGTGTCATTTCATAGTTGAAGACAGAAGAGGTTGTGTACTTTCATAGTTGAAGACAGAAGATGTTGTGTACTTTCATAGTTAAGACAGAAGAGGTTGTGTACTTTCATAGTTTAAGACAGAAGAGGTTGTGTACTTTCATAGTTGAATACAGAATAGGTTGTGTACTTTCATAGTTAAAGACAGAAGAGGTTGTGTACTTTCATAGTTTAAGACAGAAGAGGTTGTGTACTTTCATAGTTGAAGACAGAAGAGGTTGTGTACTTTCATAGTTGAAGACAGAAGAGGTTGTGTACTTTCATAGTTGAAGACAGAAGAGGTTGTGTACTTTCATAGTTGAAGACAGAAGAGGTTGTGTACTTTCATAGTTGAAGACAGAAGGGGTTGTGTACTTTCATAGTTGAATACAGAAGAGGTTGTGTACTTTCATAGTTAAAGACAGAAGGCGTTGTGTACTTTCATAGTTGAAGACAGAAGGGGTTGTGTACTTTCATAGTTTAAGACAGAAGAGATTGTGTACTTTCATAGTTAAAGACAGAAGAGGTTGTGCACTTTCATAGTTGAAGACAGAAGAGGTTGTGTACTTTCATAGTTGAAGACAGAAGGGGATGTGTACTTTCTTAGTTAAAGACAGAAGAGGTTGTGTACTTTCATAGTTGAATACAGAAGAGGTTGTGTACTTTCATAGTTAAAGACAGAAGAGGTTGTGTACTTTCATAGTTAAAGACAGAAGGGGTTGTGTCCTTTCATAGTTGAAGACAGAAGAGGTTGTGTACTTTCATAGTTGAAGACAGAAGATGTTGTGTACTTTCATAGTTAAGACAGAATAGGTTGTGTACTTTCATAGTTTAAGACAGAAGAGGTTGTGTACTTTCATAGTTGAAGACAGAAGAGGTTGTGTACTTTCATAGTTAAAGACAGAAGAGGTTGTGTACTTTCATAGTTAAAGACAGAAGAGGTTGTGTACTTTCATAGTTAAAGACAGAAGAGGTTGTGTACTTTCATAGTTGAAGACAGAAGAGGTTGTGTACTTTCATAGTTGAAGACAGAAGAGATTGTGTACTTTCATAGTTTAAGACAGAAGAGGTTGTGTACTTTCATAGTTTAAGACAGAAGAGGTTGTGTACTTTCATAGTTTAAGACAGAAGAGGTTGTGTACTTTAGTTTAAGACAGAAGAGGTTGTGTACTTTCATAGTTGAAGACAGAAGAGGTTGTGTATGTTCATAGTTTAAGACAGAATAGGTTGTGTACTTTCATAGTTTAAGCCAGACGAGGTTGTGTACTTTCATAGTTTAAGAAAGAACGGGTTGTGTACTTTCATAGTTTAAGACAGAAGAGGTTGTGTACTTTCATAGTTGAAGACAGAAGGGGTTGTGTACTTTCATAGGTAAAGACAGAAGAGGTTGTGTACTTTCATAGTTGAAGACAGAAGAGGTTGTGTACTTTCATAGTTGAAGACAGAAGAGGTTGTGTACTTTCATAGTTGAAGACAGAAGAGGTTGTGTACTTTCATAGTTGAAGACAGAAGGGGATGTGTACTTTCATAGTTAAAGACAGCAGAGGTTGTGTACCTTCATAGTTGAAGACAGAAGAGGTTGTGTACTTTCATAGTTAAAGACAGAAGAGGTTGTGTACTTTCATAGTTAAAGACAGAAGGGGTTGTGTACTTTCATAGTTGAAGACAGAAGAGGTTGTGTACTTTCAAAGTTGAATACAGAAGAGGTTGTGTACTTTCATAGTTAAAGACAGAAGAGGTTGTGTACTTTCATAGTTAAAGACAGAAGGGGTTGTGTCCTTTCATAGTTGAAGACAGAAGAGGTTGTGTACTTTCATAGTTTAAGACAGAAGAGGTTGTGTACTTTCATAGTTTAAGACAGAAGAGGTTGTGTACTTTCATAGTTTAAGACAGAAGAGGTTGTGTACTTTCATAGTTTAAGACAGAAGAGGTTGTGTACTTTAGTTTAAGACAGAAGAGGTTGTGTACTTTCATAGTTGAAGACAGAAGAGGTTGTGTATGTTCATAGTTTAAGACAGAATAGGTTGTGTACTTTCATAGTTTAAGACAGAAGAGGTTGTGTACTTTCATAGTTTAAGACAGAACGGGTTGTGTACTTTCATAGTTTAAGACAGAAGATGTTGTGTACTTTCATAGTTGAAGACAGAAGGGGTTGTGTACTTTCATAGGTAAAGACAGAAGAGGTTGTGTACTTTCATAGTTGAAGACAGAAGAGGTTGTGTACTTTCATAGTTGAAGACAGAAGAGGTTGTGTACTTTCATAGTTGAAGACAGAAGGGGTTGTGTACTCTCATAGTTGAAGACAGAAGAGGTTGTGTACTTTCATAGTTAAAGACAGACGAGGTTGTGTACTTTCATAGTTGAAGACAGAAGGGGATGTGTACTTTCTTAGTTAAAGACAGAAGAGGTTGTGTACTTTCATAGTTGAAGACAGAAGGGGTTGTGTACTTTCATAGTTGAAGACAGAAGGGGTTGTGTACTTTCATAGTTGAAGACAGAAGGGGTTGTGTACTCTCATAGTTGAAGACAGAAGAGGTTGTGTACTTTCATAGTTAAAGACAGACGAGGTTGTGTACTTTCATAGTTGAAGACAGAAGGGGTTGTGTACTTTCATAGTTGAAGACAGAAGAGGTTGTGTACTTTCATAGTTAAAGACAGAAGGCGTTGTGTACTTTCATAGTTGAAGACAGAAGGGGTTGTGTACTTTCATAGTTAAAGACAGAAGAGGTTGTGTACTTTCATAGTTGAAGACAGAAGAGGTTGTGTACTTTCATAGTTTAAGACAGAAGAGGTTGTGTACGTTCATAGTTTAAGACAGAAGAGGTTGTGTACTTTCATAGTTGAAGACAGAAGAGGTTGTGTACTTTCATCGTTTAAGACAGAAGAGGTTGTGTACTTTCATAGTTGAATACAGAAGGGGTTGTGTCCTTTCATAGTTGAAGACAGAAGAGGTTGTGTACTTTCATAGTTAAAGACAGAAGAGGTTGTGTACTTTCATAGTTAAAGACAGAAGAGGTTGTGTACTTTCATAGTTGAAGACAGGAGAGGTTGTGTACTTTCATAGTTGAAGACAGAAGAGGTTGTGTACTTTCATAGTTAAAGACAGAAGAGGTTGTGTACTTTCATAGTTAAAGACAGAAGGAGTTGTGTACTTTCATAGTTGAAGACAGAAGGGGTTGTGTACTTTCATAGTTGAAGACAGAAGAGGTTGTGTACTTTCATAGTTTAAGACAGAAGAGGTTGTGTACTTTCATAGTTAAAGACAGAAGAGGTTGTGTACTTTCATAGTTTAAGACAGAAGAGGTTGTGTACTTTCATAGTTTAAGACAGAATAGGTTGTGTACTTTCATAGTTTAAGACAGAAGAGGTTGTGTACTTTCATAGTTTAAGACAGAAGAGGTTGTGTACTTTAGTTTAAGACAGAAGAGGTTGTGTACTTTCATAGTTGAAGACAGAAGAGGTTGTGTATGTTCATAGTTTAAGACAGAATAGGTTGTGTACTTTCATAGTTTAAGACAGAAGAGGTTGTGTACTTTCATAGTTTAAGACAGAACGGGTTGTGTACTTTCATAGTTTAAGACAGAAGAGGTTGTGTACTTTCATAGTTGAAGACAGAAGGGGTTGTGTACTTTCATAGGTAAAGACAGAAGAGGTTGTGTACTTTCATAGTTGAAGACAGAAGAGGTTGTGTACTTTCATAGTTGAAGACAGAAGAGGTTGTGTACTTTCATAGTTGAAGACAGAAGGGGATGTGTACTTTCATAGTTAAAGACAGCAGAGGTTGTGTACCTTCATAGTTGAAGACAGAAGAGGTTGTGTACTTTCATAGTTAAAGACAGAAGAGGTTGTGTACTTTCATAGTTAAAGACAGAAGGGGTTGTGTACTTTCATAGTTGAAGACAGAAGAGGTTGTGTACTTTCATAGTTGAAGACAAAAGGGGATGTGTACTTTCATAGTTAAAGACAGCAGAGGTTGTGTACCTTCATAGTTGAAGACAGAAGAGGTTGTGTACTTTCATAGTTAAAGACAGAAGAGGTTGTGTACTTTCATAGTTAAAGACAGAAGGGGTTGTGTACTTTCATAGTTGAAGACAGAAGAGGTTGTGTACTTTCAAAGTTGAAGACAGAAGAGGTTGTGTACTTTCATAGTTAAAGACAGAAGAGGTTGTGTACTTTCATAGTTTAAGACAGAAGAGATTGTGTACTTTCATAGTTAAAGACAGAAGAGGTTGTGTACTTTCATAGTTAAAGACAGAAGAGGTTGTGTACTTTCATAGTTTAAGACAGAAGAGGTTGTGTACTTTCATAGTTGAAGACAGAAGAGGTTGTGTACTTTCATAGTTGAAGACAGAAGAGGTTGTGTACTTTCATAGTTGAAGACAGAAGAGGTTGTGTACTTTCATAGTTGAAGACAGGAGGGGTTGTGTACTTTCATAGTTGAAGACAGAAGAAGTTGTGTACTTTCATAGTTGAAGACAGAAGAGGTTGTGTACTTTCATAGTTGAAGACAGAAGGGGATGTGTACTTTCATAGTTAAAGACAGAAGAGGTTTTGTACTTTCATAGTTGAATACAGTAGAGGTTGTTTACTTTCATAGTTAAAGACAGAAGAGGTTGTGTACTTTCATAGTTGAAGACAGAAAATGTTGTGTACTTTCATAGTTAAAGACAGAAGAGGTTGTGTACTTTCATAGTTGAAGACAGAAGAGGTTGTGTACTTTCATAGTTAAAGACAGAAGAGGTTGTGTACTTTCATAGTTAAATACAGAAGAGGTTGTGTACTTTCATAGTTAAAGACAGACGAGGTTGTGTACTTTCATAGTTTAAGACAGAAGAGGTTGTGTACTTTCATAGTTGAAGACAGAAGAGGTTGTGTACTTTCATAGTTGAAGACAGAAGAGGTTGTGTACTTTCATAGTTAAAGACAGAAGAGGTTGTGTACTTTCATAGTTAAAGACAGAAGGCGTTGTGTACTTTCATAGTTAAAGACAGAAGGGGTTGTGTACTTTCATAGTTGAAGACAGAAGAGGTTGTGTACTTTCATAGTTTAAGACAGGATAGGTTGTGTACTTTCATAGTTAAAGACAGAAGAGGTTGTGTACTTTCATAGTTAAAGACAGAAGAGGTTGTGTACTTTCATAGTTGAAGACAGAAGGTGTTGTGTACTTTCATAGTTTAAGACAGAAGAGGTTGTGTACTTGCATAGTTTAAAGACAGAAGGCGTTGTGTACTTTCATAGTTTAAGACAGAAGAGGTTGTGTACTTTCATAGTTTAAAAGACAGACAAGGTTGTGTACTTTCATAGTTGAAAACAGAAGAGGTTGTGTACTTTCATAGTTGAAGACAGAAGGGGTTGTGTACTTTCATAGTTGAAGACAGAAGAGGTTGTGTACTTTCATAGTTGAATACAGAAGAGGTTGTGTACTTTCATAGTTTAAGACAGAAGAGGTTGTGTACTTTCATAGTTAAAGACAGAAGAGGTTGTGTACTTTCATAGTTTAAGACAGAAGAGGTTGTGTACTTTCATAGTTTAAGACAGAATAGGTTGTGTACTTTCATAGTTTAAGACAGAAGAGGTTGTGTACTTTCATAGTTTAAGACAGAAGAGGTTGTGTACTTTAGTTTAAGACAGAAGAGGTTGTGTACTTTCATAGTTGAAGACAGAAGAGGTTGTGTATGTTCATAGTTTAAGACAGAATAGGTTGTGTACTTTCATAGTTTAAGACAGAAGAGGTTGTGTACTTTCATAGTTTAAGACAGAACGGGTTGTGTACTTTCATAGTTTAAGACAGAAGAGGTTGTGTACTTTCATAGTTGAAGACAGAAGGGGTTGTGTACTTTCATAGGTAAAGACAGAAGAGGTTGTGTACTTTCATAGTTGAAGACAGAAGAGGTTGTGTACTTTCATAGTTGAAGACAGAAGAGGTTGTGTACTTTCATAGTTGAAGACAGAAGAGGTTGTGTACTTTCATAGTTGAAGACAGAAGGGGATGTGTACTTTCATAGTTAAAGACAGCAGAGGTTGTGTACCTTCATAGTTGAAGACAGAAGAGGTTGTGTACTTTCATAGTTAAAGACAGAAGGGGTTGTGTACTTTCATAGTTAAAGACAGAAGAGGTTGTGTACTTTCATAGTTAAAGACAGAAGGGGTTGTGTACTTTCATAGTTGAAGACAGAAGAGGTTGTGTACTTTCAAAGTTGAAGACAGAAGAGGTTGTGTACTTTCATAGTTAAAGACAGAAGAGGTTGTGTACTTTCATAGTTTAAGACAGAAGAGGTTGTGTACTTTCATAGTTGAAGACAGAAGAGGTTGTGTACTTTCATAGTTAAAGACAGAAGAGGTTGTGTACTTTCATAGTTAAAGACAGAAGAGGTTGTGTACTTTCATAGTTAAAGACAGAAGGGGTTGTGTACTTTCATCGTTTAAGACAGAAGAGGTTGTGTACTTTCATAGTTGAAGACAGAAGAGGTTGTGTACTTTCATCGTTTAAGACAGAAGAGGTTGTGTACTTTCATAGTTAAAGACAGAAGAGGTTGTGTACTTTCATAGTTGAAGACAGAAGAGGTTGTGTACTTTCATAGTTGAAGACAGAAGAGGTTGTGTACTTTCATAGTTAAAGACAGAAGAGGTTGTGTACTTTCATAGTTAAAGACAGAAGAGGTTGTGTACTTTCATAGTTGAAGACAGAAGAGGTTTTGTACTTTCATCGTTTAAGACAGAAGAGGTTGTGTACTTTCATAGTTGAAGACAGAAGGGGTTGTGTACTTTCATAGTTGAAGACAGAAGAGGTTGTGTACTTTCATAGTTAAAGACAGAAGGCGTTGTGTACTTTCATAGTTGAAGACAGAAGGGGTTGTGTACTTTCATAGTTTAAGACAGAAGAGATTGTGTACTTTCATAGTTAAAGACAGAAGAGGTTGTGTACTTTCATAGTTGAAGACAGAAGAGGTTGTGTACTTTCATAGTTGAAGACAGAAGGGGATGTGTACTTTCTTAGTTAAAGACAGAAGATGTTGTGTACTTTCATAGTTGAATACAGAAGAGGTTGTGTACTTTCATAGTTAAAGACAGAAGAGGTTGTGTACTTTCATAGTTAAAGACAGAAGGGGTTGTGTCCTTTCATAGTTGAAGACAGAAGAGGTTGTGTACTTTCATAGTTGAAGACAGAAGATGGTGTGTACTTTCATAGTTAAGACAGAAGAGGTTGTGTACTTTCATAGTTTAAGACAGAAGAGGTTGTGTACTTTCATAGTTGAAGACAGAATAGGTTGTGTACTTTCATAGTTAAAGACAGAAGAGGTTGTGTACTTTCATAGTTAAAGACAGAAGAGGTTGTGTACTTTCATAGTTAAAGACAGAAGAGGTTGTGTACTTTCATAGTTGAAGACAGAAGAGGTTGTGTACTTTCATAGTTGAAGACAGAAGAGGTTGTGTACTTTCATAGTTAAAGACAGAAGAGGTTGTGTACTTTCATAGTTAAAGACAGAAGAGGTTGTGTACTTTCATAGTTAAAGACAGAAGAGGTTGTGTACTTTCATAGTTTAAGACAGAAGAGGTTGTGTACTTTCATAGTTTAAGACAGAAGAGGTTGTGTACTTTCATAGTTGAAGACAGAAGATGTTGTGTACTTTCATCATTTAAGACAGAAGAGGTTGTGTACTTTCATAGTTGAAGACAGAAGGGGTTGTGTACTTTCATAGTTGAAGACAGAAGAGGTTGTGTACTTTCATAGTTAAAGACAGAAGAGGTTGTGTACTTTCATAGTTAAAGACAGAAGAGGTTGTGTACTTTCATAGTTGAAGACAGAAGAGGTTTTGTACTTTCATCGTTTAAGACAGAAGAGGTTGTGTACTTTCATAGTTGAAGACAGAAGGGGTTGTGTACTTTCATAGTTGAAGACAGAAGAGGTTGTGTACTTTCATAGTTAAAGACAGCAGAGGTTGTGTACCTTCATAGTTGAAGACAGAAGAGGTTGTGTACTTTCATAGTTAAAGACAGAAGGGGTTGTGTACTTTCATAGTTAAAGACAGAAGAGGTTGTGTACTTTCATAGTTAAAGACAGAAGGGGTTGTGTACTTTCATAGTTGAAGACAGAAGAGGTTGTGTACTTTCAAAGTTGAAGACAGAAGAGGTTGTGTACTTTCATAGTTAAAGACAGAAGAGGTTGTGTACTTTCATAGTTTAAGACAGAAGAGGTTGTGTACTTTCATAGTTGAAGACAGAAGAGGTTGTGTACTTTCATAGTTAAAGACAGAAGAGGTTGTGTACTTTCATAGTTAAAGACAGAAGAGGTTGTGTACTTTCATAGTTAAAGACAGAAGGGGTTGTGTACTTTCATCGTTTAAGACAGAAGAGGTTGTGTACTTTCATAGTTGAAGACAGAAGAGGTTGTGTACTTTCATCGTTTAAGACAGAAGAGGTTGTGTACTTTCATAGTTAAAGACAGAAGAGGTTGTGTACTTTCATAGTTGAAGACAGAAGAGGTTGTGTACTTTCATAGTTGAAGACAGAAGAGGTTGTGTACTTTCATAGTTAAAGACAGAAGAGGTTGTGTACTTTCATAGTTAAAGACAGAAGAGGTTGTGTACTTTCATAGTTGAAGACAGAAGAGGTTTTGTACTTTCATCGTTTAAGACAGAAGAGGTTGTGTACTTTCATAGTTGAAGACAGAAGGGGTTGTGTACTTTCATAGTTGAAGACAGAAGAGGTTGTGTACTTTCATAGTTAAAGACAGAAGGCGTTGTGTACTTTCATAGTTGAAGACAGAAGGGGTTGTGTACTTTCATAGTTTAAGACAGAAGAGATTGTGTACTTTCATAGTTAAAGACAGAAGAGGTTGTGTACTTTCATAGTTGAAGACAGAAGAGGTTGTGTACTTTCATAGTTGAAGACAGAAGGGGATGTGTACTTTCTTAGTTAAAGACAGAAGATGTTGTGTACTTTCATAGTTGAATACAGAAGAGGTTGTGTACTTTCATAGTTAAAGACAGAAGAGGTTGTGTACTTTCATAGTTAAAGACAGAAGGGGTTGTGTCCTTTCATAGTTGAAGACAGAAGAGGTTGTGTACTTTCATAGTTGAAGACAGAAGATGGTGTGTACTTTCATAGTTAAGACAGAAGAGGTTGTGTACTTTCATAGTTTAAGACAGAAGAGGTTGTGTACTTTCATAGTTGAAGACAGAATAGGTTGTGTACTTTCATAGTTAAAGACAGAAGAGGTTGTGTACTTTCATAGTTAAAGACAGAAGAGGTTGTGTACTTTCATAGTTAAAGACAGAAGAGGTTGTGTACTTTCATAGTTGAAGACAGAAGAGGTTGTGTACTTTCATAGTTGAAGACAGAAGAGGTTGTGTACTTTCATAGTTAAAGACAGAAGAGGTTGTGTACTTTCATAGTTAAAGACAGAAGAGGTTGTGTACTTTCATAGTTAAAGACAGAAGAGGTTGTGTACTTTCATAGTTTAAGACAGAAGAGGTTGTGTACTTTCATAGTTTAAGACAGAAGAGGTTGTGTACTTTCATAGTTGAAGACAGAAGATGTTGTGTACTTTCATCATTTAAGACAGAAGAGGTTGTGTACTTTCATAGTTGAAGACAGAAGGGGTTGTGTACTTTCATAGTTGAAGACAGAAGAGGTTGTGTACTTTCATAGTTAAAGACAGAAGAGGTTGTGTACTTTCATAGTTAAAGACAGAAGAGGTTGTGTACTTTCATAGTTGAAGACAGAAGAGGTTTTGTACTTTCATCGTTTAAGACAGAAGAGGTTGTGTACTTTCATAGTTGAAGACAGAAGGGGTTGTGTACTTTCATAGTTGAAGACAGAAGAGGTTGTGTACTTTCATAGTTAAAGACAGAAGGCGTTGTGTACTTTCATAGTTGAAGACAGAAGGGGTTGTGTACTTTCATAGTTTAAGACAGAAGAGATTGTGTACTTTCATAGTTAAAGACAGAAGAGGTTGTGTACTTTCATAGTTGAAGACAGAAGAGGTTGTGTACTTTCATAGTTGAAGACAGATGGGGATGTGTACTTTCTTAGTTTAAGACAGAAGAGGTTGTGTACTTTCATAGTTTAAGACAGAAGAGGTTGTGTACTTTCATAGTTGAAGACAGAAGATGTTGTGTACTTTCATCATTTAAGACAGAAGAGGTTGTGTACTTTCATAGTTGAAGACAGAAGGGGTTGTGTACTTTCATAGTTGAAGACAGAAGAGGTTGTGTACTTTCATAGTTAAAGACAGAAGAGGTTGTGTACTTTCATAGTTAAAGACAGAAGAGGTTGTGTACTTTCATAGTTGAAGACAGAAGAGGTTTTGTACTTTCATCGTTTAAGACAGAAGAGGTTGTGTACTTTCATAGTTGAAGACAGAAGGGGTTGTGTACTTTCATAGTTGAAGACAGAAGAGGTTGTGTACTTTCATAGTTAAAGACAGAAGGCGTTGTGTACTTTCATAGTTGAAGACAGAAGGGGTTGTGTACTTTCATAGTTTAAGACAGAAGAGATTGTGTACTTTCATAGTTAAAGACAGAAGAGGTTGTGTACTTTCATAGTTGAAGACAGAAGAGGTTGTGTACTTTCATAGTTGAAGACAGAAGGGGATGTGTACTTTCTTAGTTAAAGACAGAAGATGTTGTGTACTTTCATAGTTGAATACAGAAGAGGTTGTGTACTTTCATAGTTAAAGACAGAAGAGGTTGTGTACTTTCATAGTTAAAGACAGAAGGGGTTGTGTCCTTTCATAGTTGAAGACAGAAGAGGTTGTGTACTTTCATAGTTGAAGACAGAAGATGTTGTGTACTTTCATAGTTAAGACAGAAGAGGTTGTGTACTTTCATAGTTTAAGACAGAAGAGGTTGTGTACTTTCATAGTTGAAGACAGAAGAGGTTGTGTACTTTCATAGTTGAAGACAGAAGAGGTTGTGTACTTTCATAGTTGAAGACAGAAGGGGTTGTGTACTTTCATAGTTGAAGACAGAAGAGGTTGTGTACTTTCATAGTTAAAGACAGAAGGGGTTGTGTCCTTTCATAGTTGAAGACAGAAGAGGTTGTGTACTTTCATAGTTGAAGACAGAAGATGTTGTGTACTTTCATAGTTAAGACAGAAGAGGTTGTGTACTTTCATAGTTTAAGACAGAAGAGGTTGTGTACTTTCATAGTTGAAGACAGAAGAGGTTGTGTACTTTCATAGTTGAAGACAGAAGAGGTTGTGTACTTGCATAGTTTAAAGACAGAAGGCGTTGTGTACTTTCATAGTTTAAGACAGAAGAGGTTGTGTACTTTCATAGTTTAAAAGACAGACAAGGTTGTGTACTTTCATAGTTGAAAACAGAAGAGGTTGTGTACTTTCATAGTTGAAGACAGAAGGGGTTGTGTACTTTCATAGTTGAAGACAGAAGAGGTTGTGTACTTTCATAGTTGAATACAGAAGAGGTTGTGTACTTTCATAGTTTAAGACAGAAGAGGTTGTGTACTTTCATAGTTAAAGACAGAAGAGGTTGTGTACTTTCATAGTTTAAGACAGAAGATGTTGTGTACTTTCATAGTTTAAGACAGAATAGGTTGTGTACTTTCATAGTTTAAGAAGGAAGAGGTTGTGTACTTTCATAGTTTAAGACAGAAGAGGTTGTGTACTTTAGTTTAAGACAGAAGAGGTTGTGTACTTTCATAGTTGAAGACAGAAGAGGTTGTGTATGTTCATAGTTTAAGACAGAATAGGTTGTGTACTTTCATAGTTTAAGACAGAAGAGGTTGTGTACTTTCATAGTTTAAGACAGAACGGGTTGTGTACTTTCATAGTTTAAGACAGAAGAGGTTGTGTACTTTCATAGTTGAAGACAGAAGGGGTTGTGTACTTTCATAGGTAAAGACAGAAGAGGTTGTGTACTTTCATAGTTGAAGACAGAAGAGGTTGTGTACTTTCATAGTTGAAGACAGAAGAGGTTGTGTACTTTCATAGTTGAAGACAGAAGAGGTTGTGTACTTTCATAGTTGAAGACAGAAGGGGATGTGTACTTTCATAGTTAAAGACAGCAGAGGTTGTGTACCTTCATAGTTGAAGACAGAAGAGGTTGTGTACTTTCATAGTTAAAGACAGAAGGGGTTGTGTACTTTCATAGTTAAAGACAGAAGAGGTTGTGTACTTTCATAGTTAAAGACAGAAGGGGTTGTGTACTTTCATAGTTGAAGACAGAAGAGGTTGTGTACTTTCAAAGTTGAAGACAGAAGAGGTTGTGTACTTTCATAGTTAAAGACAGAAGAGGTTGTGTACTTTCATAGTTTAAGACAGAAGAGGTTGTGTACTTTCATAGTTGAAGACAGAAGAGGTTGTGTACTTTCATAGTTAAAGACAGAAGAGGTTGTGTACTTTCATAGTTAAAGACAGAAGAGGTTGTGTACTTTCATAGTTAAAGACAGAAGGGGTTGTGTACTTTCATCATTTAAGACAGAAGAGGTTGTGTACTTTCATAGTTGAAGACAGAAGAGGTTGTGTACTTTCATCGTTTAAGACAGAAGAGGTTGTGTACTTTCATAGTTAAAGACAGAAGAGGTTGTGTACTTTCATAGTTGAAGACAGAAGAGGTTGTGTACTTTCATAGTTGAAGACAGAAGAGGTTGTGTACTTTCATAGTTAAAGACAGAAGAGGTTGTGTACTTTCATAGTTAAAGACAGAAGAGGTTGTGTACTTTCATAGTTGAAGACAGAAGAGGTTTTGTACTTTCATCGTTTAAGACAGAAGAGGTTGTGTACTTTCATAGTTGAAGACAGAAGGGGTTGTGTACTTTCATAGTTGAAGACAGAAGAGGTTGTGTACTTTCATAGTTAAAGACAGAAGGCGTTGTGTACTTTCATAGTTGAAGACAGAAGGGGTTGTGTACTTTCATAGTTTAAGACAGAAGAGATTGTGTACTTTCATAGTTAAAGACAGAAGAGGTTGTGTACTTTCATAGTTGAAGACAGAAGAGGTTGTGTACTTTCATAGTTGAAGACAGAAGGGGATGTGTACTTTCTTAGTTAAAGACAGAAGATGTTGTGTACTTTCATAGTTGAATACAGAAGAGGTTGTGTACTTTCATAGTTAAAGACAGAAGAGGTTGTGTACTTTCATAGTTAAAGACAGAAGGGGTTGTGTCCTTTCATAGTTGAAGACAGAAGAGGTTGTGTACTTTCATAGTTGAAGACAGAAGATGGTGTGTACTTTCATAGTTAAGACAGAAGAGGTTGTGTACTTTCATAGTTTAAGACAGAAGAGGTTGTGTACTTTCATAGTTAAAGACAGAAGAGGTTGTGTACTTTCATAGTTAAAGACAGAAGAGGTTGTGTACTTTCATAGTTAAAGACAGAAGAGGTTGTGTACTTTCATAGTTTAAGACAGAAGAGGTTGTGTACTTTCATAGTTTAAGACAGAAGAGGTTGTGTACTTTCATAGTTGAAGACAGAAGATGTTGTGTACTTTCATCATTTAAGACAGAAGAGGTTGTGTACTTTCATAGTTGAAGACAGAAGGGGTTGTGTACTTTCATAGTTGAAGACAGAAGAGGTTGTGTACTTTCATAGTTAAAGACAGAAGAGGTTGTGTACTTTCATAGTTAAAGACAGAAGAGGTTGTGTACTTTCATAGTTGAAGACAGAAGAGGTTTTGTACTTTCATCGTTTAAGACAGAAGAGGTTGTGTACTTTCATAGTTGAAGACAGAAGGGGTTGTGTACTTTCATAGTTGAAGACAGAAGAGGTTGTGTACTTTCATAGTTAAAGACAGAAGGCGTTGTGTACTTTCATAGTTGAAGACAGAAGGGGTTGTGTACTTTCATAGTTTAAGACAGAAGAGATTGTGTACTTTCATAGTTAAAGACAGAAGAGGTTGTGTACTTTCATAGTTGAAGACAGAAGAGGTTGTGTACTTTCATAGTTGAAGACAGAAGGGGATGTGTACTTTCTTAGTTTAAGACAGAAGAGGTTGTGTACTTTCATAGTTTAAGACAGAAGAGGTTGTGTACTTTCATAGTTGAAGACAGAAGATGTTGTGTACTTTCATCATTTAAGACAGAAGAGGTTGTGTACTTTCATAGTTGAAGACAGAAGGGGTTGTGTACTTTCATAGTTGAAGACAGAAGAGGTTGTGTACTTTCATAGTTAAAGACAGAAGAGGTTGTGTACTTTCATAGTTAAAGACAGAAGAGGTTGTGTACTTTCATAGTTGAAGACAGAAGAGGTTTTGTACTTTCATCGTTTAAGACAGAAGAGGTTGTGTACTTTCATAGTTGAAGACAGAAGGGGTTGTGTACTTTCATAGTTGAAGACAGAAGAGGTTGTGTACTTTCATAGTTAAAGACAGAAGGCGTTGTGTACTTTCATAGTTGAAGACAGAAGGGGTTGTGTACTTTCATAGTTTAAGACAGAAGAGATTGTGTACTTTCATAGTTAAAGACAGAAGAGGTTGTGTACTTTCATAGTTGAAGACAGAAGAGGTTGTGTACTTTCATAGTTGAAGACAGAAGGGGATGTGTACTTTCTTAGTTAAAGACAGAAGATGTTGTGTACTTTCATAGTTGAATACAGAAGAGGTTGTGTACTTTCATAGTTAAAGACAGAAGAGGTTGTGTACTTTCATAGTTAAAGACAGAAGGGGTTGTGTCCTTTCATAGTTGAAGACAGAAGAGGTTGTGTACTTTCATAGTTGAAGACAGAAGATGTTGTGTACTTTCATAGTTAAGACAGAAGAGGTTGTGTACTTTCATAGTTTAAGACAGAAGAGGTTGTGTACTTTCATAGTTGAAGACAGAAGAGGTTGTGTACTTTCATAGTTGAAGACAGAAGAGGTTGTGTACTTTCATAGTTGAAGACAGAAGGGGTTGTGTACTTTCATAGTTGAAGACAGAAGAGGTTGTGTACTTTCATAGTTAAAGACAGAAGGGGTTGTGTCCTTTCATAGTTGAAGACAGAAGAGGTTGTGTACTTTCATAGTTGAAGACAGAAGATGTTGTGTACTTTCATAGTTAAGACAGAAGAGGTTGTGTACTTTCATAGTTTAAGACAGAAGAGGTTGTGTACTTTCATAGTTGAAGACAGAAGAGGTTGTGTACTTTCATAGTTGAAGACAGAAGAGGTTGTGTACTTTCATAGTTGAAGACAGAAGAGGTTGTGTACTTTCATAGTTAAAGACAGAAGAGGTTGTGTACTTTCATAGTTAAAGACAGAAGAGGTTGTGTACTTTCATAGTTAAAGACAGAAGAGGTTGTGTACTTTCATAGTTTAAGACAGAAGAGGTTGTGTACTTTCATAGTTGAAGACAGAAGAGGTTGTGTACTTTCATAGTTGAAGACAGAAGATGTTGTGTACTTTCATCATTTAAGACAGAAGAGGTTGTGTACTTTCATAGTTGAAGACAGAAGGGGTTGTGTACTTTCATAGTTGAAGACAGAAGAGGTTGTGTACTTTCATAGTTAAAGACAGAAGGGGTTGTGTCCTTTCATAGTTGAAGACAGAAGAGGTTGTGTACTTGCATAGTTTAAAGACAGAAGGCGTTGTGTACTTTCATAGTTTAAGACAGAAGAGGTTGTGTACTTTCATAGTTTAAAAGACAGACAAGGTTGTGTACTTTCATAGTTGAAAACAGAAGAGGTTGTGTACTTTCATAGTTGAAGACAGAAGGGGTTGTGTACTTTCATAGTTGAAGACAGAAGAGGTTGTGTACTTTCATAGTTGAATACAGAAGAGGTTGTGTACTTTCATAGTTTAAGACAGAAGAGGTTGTGTACTTTCATAGTTAAAGACAGAAGAGGTTGTGTACTTTCATAGTTTAAGACAGAAGAGGTTGTGTACTTTCATAGTTTAAGACAGAATAGGTTGTGTACTTTCATAGTTTAAGACAGAAGAGGTTGTGTACTTTCATAGTTTAAGACAGAAGAGGTTGTGTACTTTAGTTTAAGACAGAAGAGGTTGTGTACTTTCATAGTTGAAGACAGAAGAGGTTGTGTATGTTCATAGTTTAAGACAGAATAGGTTGTGTACTTTCATAGTTTAAGACAGAAGAGGTTGTGTACTTTCATAGTTTAAGACAGAACGGGTTGTGTACTTTCATAGTTTAAGACAGAAGAGGTTGTGTACTTTCATAGTTGAAGACAGAAGGGGTTGTGTACTTTCATAGGTAAAGACAGAAGAGGTTGTGTACTTTCATAGTTGAAGACAGAAGAGGTTGTGTACTTTCATAGTTGAAGACAAAAGAGGTTGTGTACTTTCATAGTTGAAGACAGAAGAGGTTGTGTACTTTCATAGTTGAAGACAGAAGGGGATGTGTACTTTCATAGTTAAAGACAGCAGAGGTTGTGTACCTTCATAGTTGAAGACAGAAGAGGTTGTGTACTTTCATAGTTAAAGACAGAAGAGGTTGTGTACTTTCATAGTTGAAGACAGAAGAGGTTGTGTACTTTCATAGTTGAAGACAGAAGAGGTTTTGTACTTTCATCGTTTAAGACAGAAGAGGTTGTGTACTTTCATAGTTGAAGACAGAAGGGGTTGTGTACTTTCATAGTTGAAGACAGAAGAGGTTGTGTACTTTCATAGTTAAAGACAGAAGGCGTTGTGTACTTTCATAGTTGAAGACAGAAGGGGTTGTGTACTTTCATAGTTTAAGACAGAAGAGATTGTGTACTTTCATAGTTAAAGACAGAAGAGGTTGTGTACTTTCATAGTTGAAGACAGAAGAGGTTGTGTACTTTCATAGTTGAAGACAGAAGGGGATGTGTACTTTCTTAGTTAAAGACAGAAGATGTTGTGTACTTTCATAGTTGAATACAGAAGAGGTTGTGTACTTTCATAGTTAAAGACAGAAGAGGTTGTGTACTTTCATAGTTAAAGACAGAAGGGGTTGTGTCCTTTCATAGTTGAAGACAGAAGAGGTTGTGTACTTTCATAGTTGAAGACAGAAGATGTTGTGTACTTTCATAGTTAAGACAGAAGAGGTTGTGTACTTTCATAGTTTAAGACAGAAGAGGTTGTGTACTTTCATAGTTGAAGACAGAAGAGGTTGTGTACTTTCATAGTTAAAGACAGAAGAGGTTGTGTACTTTCATAGTTAAAGACAGAAGAGGTTGTGTACTTTCATAGTTAAAGACAGAAGAGGTTGTGTACTTTCATAGTTGAAGACAGAAGAGGTTGTGTACTTTCATAGTTGAAGACAGAAGAGGTTGTGTACTTTCATAGTTAAAGACAGAAGAGGTTGTGTACTTTCATAGTTAAAGACAGAAGAGGTTGTGTACTTTCATAGTTAAAGACAGAAGAGGTTGTGTACTTTCATAGTTTAAGACAGAAGAGGTTGTGTACTTTCATAGTTGAAGACAGAAGAGGTTGTGTACTTTCATAGTTGAAGACAGAAGATGTTGTGTACTTTCATCATTTAAGACAGAAGAGGTTGTGTACTTTCATAGTTGAAGACAGAAGGGGTTGTGTACTTTCATAGTTGAAGACAGAAGAGGTTGTGTACTTTCATAGTTAAAGACAGAAGGCGTTGTGTACTTTCATAGTTGAAGACAGAAGGGGTTGTGTACTTTCATAGTTTAAGACAGAAGAGATTGTGTACTTTCATAGTTAAAGACAGAAGAGGTTGTGTACTTTCATAGTTGAAGACAGAAGAGGTTGTGTACTTTCATAGTTGAAGACAGAAGGGGATGTGTACTTTCTTAGTTAAAGACAGAATAGGTTGTGTACTTTCATAGTTGAAGACAGAAGAGGTTGTGTACTTTCATAGTTGAATACAGAAGAGGTTGTGTACTTTCATAGTTAAAGACAGAAGGGGATGTGTACTTTCATAGTTGAAGACAGAAGGGAATGTGTACTTTCATAGTTGAAGACAGAAGAGGTTGTGTACTTTCATAGTTGAAGACAGAAGAGGTTGTGTACTTTCATAGTTGAAGACAGAAGAGGTTGTGTACTTTCATCGTTTAAGACAGAATAGGTTGTGTACTTTCATAGTTGAAGACAGAAGGGGTTGTGTACTTTCATAGTTGAAGACAGAAGGGGTTGTGTACTCTCATAGTTGAAGACAGAAGAGGTTGTGTACTTTCATAGTTAAAGACAGACGAGGTTGTGTACTTTCATAGTTGAAGACAGAAGAGGTTGTGTACTTTCATAGTTAAAGACAGAAGGCGTTGTGTACTTTCATAGTTGAAGACAGAAGGGGTTGTGTACTTTCATAGTTAAAGACAGAAGAGGTTGTGTACTTTCATAGTTGAAGACAGAAGAGGTTGTGTACTTTCATAGTTTAAGACAGAAGGGGTTGTGTCCTTTCATAGTTGAAGACAGAAGAGGTTGTGTACTTTCATAGTTAAAGACAGAAGAGGTTGTGTACTTTCATAGTTAAAGACAGAAGAGGTTGTGTACTTTCATAGTTAAAGACAGAAGGCGTTGTGTACTTTCATAGTTGAAGACAGAAGGGGTTGTGTACTTTCATAGTTGAAGACAGAAGAGGTTGTGTACTTTCATAGTTTAAGACAGGATAGGTTGTGTACTTTCATAGTTAAAGACAGAAGAGGTTGTGTACTTTCATAGTTAAAGACAGAAGAGGTTGTGTACTTTCATAGTTGAAGACAGAAGGGGTTGTGTACTTTCATAGTTTAAGACAGAAGAGGTTGTGTACTTTCATAGTTTAAAGACAGAAGGCGTTGTGTACTTTCATAGTTTAAGACAGAAGAGGTTGTGTACTTTCATAGTTTAAAAGACAGACAAGGTTGTGTACTTTCATAGTTGAAAACAGAAGAGGTTGTGTACTTTCATAGTTGAAGACAGAAGGGGTTGTGTACTTTCATAGTTGAAGACAGAAGAGGTTGTGTACTTTCATAGTTGAATACAGAAGAGGTTGTGTACTTTCATAGTTTAAGACAGAAGAGGTTGTGTACTTTCATAGTTAAAGACAGAAGAGGTTGTGTACTTTCATAGTTTAAGACAGAAGATGTTGTGTACTTTCATAGTTTAAGACAGAATAGGTTGTGTACTTTCATAGTTTAAGACAGAAGAGGTTGTGTACTTTCATAGTTTAAGACAGAAGAGGTTGTGTACTTTAGTTTAAGACAGAAGAGGTTGTGTACTTTCATAGTTGAAGACAGAAGAGGTTGTGTATGTTCATAGTTTAAGACAGAATAGGTTGTGTACTTTCATAGTTTAAGACAGAAGAGGTTGTGTACTTTCATAGTTTAAGACAGAACGGGTTGTGTACTTTCATAGTTTAAGACAGAAGAGGTTGTGTACTTTCATAGTTGAAGACAGAAGGGGTTGTGTACTTTCATAGGTAAAGACAGAAGAGGTTGTGTACTTTCATAGTTGAAGACAGAAGAGGTTGTGTACTTTCATAGTTGAAGACAGAAGAGGTTGTGTACTTTCATAGTTGAAGACAGAAGAGGTTGTGTACTTTCATAGTTGAAGACAGAAGGGGATGTGTACTTTCATAGTTAAAGACAGCAGAGGTTGTGTACCTTCATAGTTGAAGACAGAAGAGGTTGTGTACTTTCATAGTTAAAGACAGAAGAGGTTGTGTACTTTCATAGTTAAAGACAGAAGGGGTTGTGTACTTTCATAGTTGAAGACAGAAGAGGTTGTGTACTTTCAAAGTTGAAGACAGAAGAGGTTGTGTACTTTCATAGTTAAAGACAGAAGAGGTTGTGTACTTTCATAGTTTAAGACAGAAGAGGTTGTGTACTTTCATAGTTGAAGACAGAAGAGGTTGTGTACTTTCATAGTTAAAGACAGAAGAGGTTGTGTACTTTCATAGTTAAAGACAGAAGAGGTTGTGTACTTTCATAGTTAAAGACAGAAGAGGTTGTGTACTTTCATAGTTTAAGACAGAAGAGGTTGTGTACTTTCATAGTTGAAGACAGAAGAGGTTGTGTACTTTCATCGTTTAAGACAGAAGAGGTTGTGTACTTTCATAGTTGAAGACAGAAGGGGTTGTGTACTTTCATAGTTGAAGACAGAAGAGGTTGTGTACTTTCATAGTTAAAGACAGAAGGCGTTGTGTACTTTCATAGTTGAAGACAGAAGGGGTTGTGTACTTTCATAGTTTAAGACAGAAGAGATTGTGTACTTTCATAGTTAAAGACAGAAGAGGTTGTGTACTTTCATAGTTGAAGACAGAAGAGGTTGTGTACTTTCATAGTTGAAGACAGAAGAGGTTGTGTACTTTCATAGTTAAAGACAGAAGGGGTTGTGTCCTTTCATAGTTGAAGACAGAAGAGGTTGTGTACTTTCATAGTTGAAGACAGAAGATGTTGTGTACTTTCATAGTTAAGACAGAAGAGGTTGTGTACTTTCATAGTTTAAGACAGAAGAGGTTGTGTACTTTCATAGTTGAAGACAGAAGAGGTTGTGTACTTTCATAGTTAAAGACAGAAGAGGTTGTGTACTTTCATAGTTAAAGACAGAAGAGGTTGTGTACTTTCATAGTTAAAGACAGAAGAGGTTGTGTACTTTCATAGTTGAAGACAGAAGAGGTTGTGTACTTTCATAGTTGAAGACAGAAGAGGTTGTGTACTTTCATAGTTAAAGACAGAAGAGGTTGTGTACTTTCATAGTTAAAGACAGAAGAGGTTGTGTACTTTCATAGTTGAAGACAGAAGAGGTTTTGTACTTTCATCGTTTAAGACAGAAGAGGTTGTGTACTTTCATAGTTGAAGACAGAAGGGGTTGTGTACTTTCATAGTTGAAGACAGAAGAGGTTGTGTACTTTCATAGTTAAAGACAGAAGGCGTTGTGTACTTTCATAGTTGAAGACAGAAGGGGTTGTGTACTTTCATAGTTTAAGACAGAAGAGATTGTGTACTTTCATAGTTAAAGACAGAAGAGGTTGTGTACTTTCATAGTTGAAGACAGAAGAGGTTGTGTACTTTCATAGTTGAAGACAGAAGGGGATGTGTACTTTCTTAGTTAAAGACAGAAGATGTTGTGTACTTTCATAGTTGAATACAGAAGAGGTTGTGTACTTTCATAGTTAAAGACAGAAGAGGTTGTGTACTTTCATAGTTAAAGACAGAAGGGGTTGTGTCCTTTCATAGTTGAAGACAGAAGATGTTGTGTACTTTCATAGTTAAGACAGAAGAGGTTGTGTACTTTCATAGTTTAAGACAGAAGATGTTGTGTACTTTCATAGTTGAAGACAGAAGAGGTTGTGTACTTTCATAGTTAAAGACAGAAGAGGTTGTGTACTTTCATAGTTAAAGATAGAAGAGGTTGTGTACTTTCATAGTTAAAGACAGAAGAGGTTGTGTACTTTCATAGTTGAAGACAGAAGAGGTTGTGTACTTTCATAGTTGAAGACAGAAGAGGTTGTGTACTTTCATAGTTAAAAACAGAAGAGGTTGTGTACTTTCATAGTTAAAGACAGAAGAGGTTGTGTACTTTCATAGTTAAAGACAGAAGAGGTTGTGTACTTTCATAGTTTAAGACAGAAGAGGTTGTGTACTTTCATAGTTGAAGACAGAAGAGGTTGTGTACTTTCATAGTTGAAGACAGAAGATGTTGTGTACTTTCATCATTTAAGACAGAAGAGGTTGTGTACTTTCATAGTTGAAGACAGAAGGGGTTGTGTACTTTCATAGTTGAAGACAGAAGAGGTTGTGTACTTTCATAGTTAAAGACAGACGGCGTTGTGTACTTTCATAGTTGAAGACAGAAGGGGTTGTGTACTTTCATAGTTTAAGACAGAAGAGATTGTGTACTTTCATAGTTAAAGACAGAAGAGGTTGTGTACTTTCATAGTTGAAGACAGAAGAGGTTGTGTACTTTCATAGTTGAAGACAGAAGGGGATGTGTACTTTCTTAGTTAAAGACAGAATAGGTTGTGTACTTTCATAGTTGAAGACAGAAGAGGTTGTGTACTTTCATAGTTAAAGACAGAAGAGGTTGTGTACTTTCATAGTTAAAGACAGAAGGTGTTGTGTACTTTCATAGTTAAAGACAGAAGGGGTTGTGTACTTTCATAGTTGAAGACAGAAGAGGTTGTGTACTTTCATAGTTTAAGACAGGATAGGTTGTGTACTTTCATAGTTAAAGACAGAAGAGGTTGTGTACTTTCATAGTTAAAGACAGAAGAGGTTGTGTACTTTCATAGTTGAAGACAGAAGGTGTTGTGTACTTTCATAGTTTAAGACAGAAGAGGTTGTGTACTTGCATAGTTTAAAGACAGAAGGCGTTGTGTACTTTCATAGTTTAAGACAGAAGAGGTTGTGTACTTTCATAGTTTAAAAGACAGACAAGGTTGTGTACTTTCATAGTTGAAAACAGAAGAGGTTGTGTACTTTCATAGTTGAAGACAGAAGGGGTTGTGTACTTTCATAGTTGAAGACAGAAGAGGTTGTGTACTTTCATAGTTGAATACAGAAGAGGTTGTGTACTTTCATAGTTTAAGACAGAAGAGGTTGTGTACTTTCATAGTTAAAGACAGAAGAGGTTGTGTACTTTCATAGTTTAAGACAGAAGAGGTTGTGTACTTTCATAGTTTAAGACAGAATAGGTTGTGTACTTTCATAGTTTAAGACAGAAGAGGTTGTGTACTTTCATAGTTTAAGACAGAAGAGGTTGTGTACTTTAGTTTAAGACAGAAGAGGTTGTGTACTTTCATAGTTGAAGACAGAAGAGGTTGTGTATGTTCATAGTTTAAGACAGAATAGGTTGTGTACTTTCATAGTTTAAGACAGAAGAGGTTGTGTACTTTCATAGTTTAAGACAGAACGGGTTGTGTACTTTCATAGTTTAAGACAGAAGAGGTTGTGTACTTTCATAGTTGAAGACAGAAGGGGTTGTGTACTTTCATAGGTAAAGACAGAAGAGGTTGTGTACTTTCATAGTTGAAGACAGAAGAGGTTGTGTACTTTCATAGTTGAAGACAGAAGAGGTTGTGTACTTTCATAGTTGAAGACAGAAGAGGTTGTGTACTTTCATAGTTGAAGACAGAAGAGGTTGTGTACTTTCATAGTTTAAGACAGGATAGGTTGTGTACTTTCATAGTTAAAGACAGAAGAGGTTGTGTACTTTCATAGTTAAAGACAGAAGAGGTTGTGTACTTTCATAGTTGAAGACAGAAGGTGTTGTGTACTTTCATAGTTTAAGACAGAAGAGGTTGTGTACTTGCATAGTTTAAAGACAGAAGGCGTTGTGTACTTTCATAGTTTAAGACAGAAGAGGTTGTGTACTTTCATAGTTTAAAAGACAGACAAGGTTGTGTACTTTCATAGTTGAAAACAGAAGAGGTTGTGTACTTTCATAGTTGAAGACAGAAGGGGTTGTGTACTTTCATAGTTGAAGACAGAAGAGGTTGTGTACTTTCATAGTTGAATACAGAAGAGGTTGTGTACTTTCATAGTTTAAGACAGAAGAGGTTGTGTACTTTCATAGTTAAAGACAGAAGAGGTTGTGTACTTTCATAGTTTAAGACAGAAGAGGTTGTGTACTTTCATAGTTTAAGACAGAATAGGTTGTGTACTTTCATAGTTTAAGACAGAAGAGGTTGTGTACTTTCATAGTTTAAGACAGAAGAGGTTGTGTACTTTAGTTTAAGACAGAAGAGGTTGTGTACTTTCATAGTTGAAGACAGAAGAGGTTGTGTATGTTCATAGTTTAAGACAGAATAGGTTGTGTACTTTCATAGTTTAAGACAGAAGAGGTTGTGTACTTTCATAGTTTAAGACAGAACGGGTTGTGTACTTTCATAGTTTAAGACAGAAGAGGTTGTGTACTTTCATAGTTGAAGACAGAAGGGGTTGTGTACTTTCATAGGTAAAGACAGAAGAGGTTGTGTACTTTCATAGTTGAAGACAGAAGAGGTTGTGTACTTTCATAGTTGAAGACAGAAGAGGTTGTGTACTTTCATAGTTGAAGACAGAAGAGGTTGTGTACTTTCATAGTTGAAGACAGAAGGGGATGTGTACTTTCATAGTTAAAGACAGCAGAGGTTGTGTACCTTCATAGTTGAAGACAGAAGAGGTTGTGTACTTTCATAGTTAAAGACAGAAGGGGTTGTGTACTTTCATAGTTAAAGACAGAAGAGGTTGTGTACTTTCATAGTTAAAGACAGAAGGGGTTGTGTACTTTCATAGTTGAAGACAGAAGAGGTTGTGTACTTTCAAAGTTGAAGACAGAAGAGGTTGTGTACTTTCATAGTTAAAGACAGAAGAGGTTGTGTACTTTCATAGTTTAAGACAGAAGAGGTTGTGTACTTTCATAGTTGAAGACAGAAGAGGTTGTGTACTTTCATAGTTAAAGACAGAAGAGGTTGTGTACTTTCATAGTTAAAGACAGAAGAGGTTGTGTACTTTCATAGTTAAAGACAGAAGGGGTTGTGTACTTTCATCGTTTAAGACAGAAGAGGTTGTGTACTTTCATAGTTGAAGACAGAAGAGGTTGTGTACTTTCATCGTTTAAGACAGAAGAGGTTGTGTACTTTCATAGTTAAAGACAGAAGAGGTTGTGTACTTTCATAGTTGAAGACAGAAGAGGTTGTGTACTTTCATAGTTGAAGACAGAAGAGGTTGTGTACTTTCATAGTTAAAGACAGAAGAGGTTGTGTACTTTCATAGTTAAAGACAGAAGAGGTTGTGTACTTTCATAGTTGAAGACAGAAGAGGTTTTGTACTTTCATCGTTTAAGACAGAAGAGGTTGTGTACTTTCATAGTTGAAGACAGAAGGGGTTGTGTACTTTCATAGTTGAAGACAGAAGAGGTTGTGTACTTTCATAGTTAAAGACAGAAGGCGTTGTGTACTTTCATAGTTGAAGACAGAAGGGGTTGTGTACTTTCATAGTTTAAGACAGAAGAGGTTGTGTACTTTCATAGTTTAAAAGACAGACAAGGTTGTGTACTTTCATAGTTGAAAACAGAAGAGGTTGTGTACTTTCATAGTTGAAGACAGAAGGGGTTGTGTACTTTCATAGTTGAAGACAGAAGAGGTTGTGTACTTTCATAGTTGAATACAGAAGAGGTTGTGTACTTTCATAGTTTAAGACAGAAGAGGTTGTGTACTTTCATAGTTAAAGACAGAAGAGGTTGTGTACTTTCATAGTTTAAGACAGAAGAGGTTGTGTACTTTCATAGTTTAAGACAGAATAGGTTGTGTACTTTCATAGTTTAAGACAGAAGAGGTTGTGTACTTTCATAGTTTAAGACAGAAGAGGTTGTGTACTTTAGTTTAAGACAGAAGAGGTTGTGTACTTTCATAGTTGAAGACAGAAGAGGTTGTGTATGTTCATAGTTTAAGACAGAATAGGTTGTGTACTTTCATAGTTTAAGACAGAAGAGGTTGTGTACTTTCATAGTTTAAGACAGAACGGGTTGTGTACTTTCATAGTTTAAGACAGAAGAGGTTGTGTACTTTCATAGTTGAAGACAGAAGGGGTTGTGTACTTTCATAGGTAAAGACAGAAGAGGTTGTGTACTTTCATAGTTGAAGACAGAAGAGGTTGTGTACTTTCATAGTTGAAGACAGAAGAGGTTGTGTACTTTCATAGTTGAAGACAGAAGAGGTTGTGTACTTTCATAGTTGAAGACAGAAGAGGTTGTGTACTTTCATAGTTTAAGACAGGATAGGTTGTGTACTTTCATAGTTAAAGACAGAAGAGGTTGTGTACTTTCATAGTTAAAGACAGAAGAGGTTGTGTACTTTCATAGTTGAAGACAGAAGGTGTTGTGTACTTTCATAGTTTAAGACAGAAGAGGTTGTGTACTTGCATAGTTTAAAGACAGAAGGCGTTGTGTACTTTCATAGTTTAAGACAGAAGAGGTTGTGTACTTTCATAGTTTAAAAGACAGACAAGGTTGTGTACTTTCATAGTTGAAAACAGAAGAGGTTGTGTACTTTCATAGTTGAAGACAGAAGGGGTTGTGTACTTTCATAGTTGAAGACAGAAGAGGTTGTGTACTTTCATAGTTGAATACAGAAGAGGTTGTGTACTTTCATAGTTTAAGACAGAAGAGGTTGTGTACTTTCATAGTTAAAGACAGAAGAGGTTGTGTACTTTCATAGTTTAAGACAGAAGAGGTTGTGTACTTTCATAGTTTAAGACAGAATAGGTTGTGTACTTTCATAGTTTAAGACAGAAGAGGTTGTGTACTTTCATAGTTTAAGACAGAAGAGGTTGTGTACTTTAGTTTAAGACAGAAGAGGTTGTGTACTTTCATAGTTGAAGACAGAAGAGGTTGTGTATGTTCATAGTTTAAGACAGAATAGGTTGTGTACTTTCATAGTTTAAGACAGAAGAGGTTGTGTACTTTCATAGTTTAAGACAGAACGGGTTGTGTACTTTCATAGTTTAAGACAGAAGAGGTTGTGTACTTTCATAGTTGAAGACAGAAGGGGTTGTGTACTTTCATAGGTAAAGACAGAAGAGGTTGTGTACTTTCATAGTTGAAGACAGAAGAGGTTGTGTACTTTCATAGTTGAAGACAGAAGAGGTTGTGTACTTTCATAGTTGAAGACAGAAGAGGTTGTGTACTTTCATAGTTGAAGACAGAAGGGGATGTGTACTTTCATAGTTAAAGACAGCAGAGGTTGTGTACCTTCATAGTTGAAGACAGAAGAGGTTGTGTACTTTCATAGTTAAAGACAGAAGGGGTTGTGTACTTTCATAGTTAAAGACAGAAGAGGTTGTGTACTTTCATAGTTAAAGACAGAAGGGGTTGTGTACTTTCATAGTTGAAGACAGAAGAGGTTGTGTACTTTCAAAGTTGAAGACAGAAGAGGTTGTGTACTTTCATAGTTAAAGACAGAAGAGGTTGTGTACTTTCATAGTTTAAGACAGAAGAGGTTGTGTACTTTCATAGTTGAAGACAGAAGAGGTTGTGTACTTTCATAGTTAAAGACAGAAGAGGTTGTGTACTTTCATAGTTAAAGACAGAAGAGGTTGTGTACTTTCATAGTTAAAGACAGAAGGGGTTGTGTACTTTCATCGTTTAAGACAGAAGAGGTTGTGTACTTTCATAGTTGAAGACAGAAGAGGTTGTGTACTTTCATCGTTTAAGACAGAAGAGGTTGTGTACTTTCATAGTTAAAGACAGAAGAGGTTGTGTACTTTCATAGTTGAAGACAGAAGAGGTTGTGTACTTTCATAGTTGAAGACAGAAGAGGTTGTGTACTTTCATAGTTAAAGACAGAAGAGGTTGTGTACTTTCATAGTTAAAGACAGAAGAGGTTGTGTACTTTCATAGTTGAAGACAGAAGAGGTTTTGTACTTTCATCGTTTAAGACAGAAGAGGTTGTGTACTTTCATAGTTGAAGACAGAAGGGGTTGTGTACTTTCATAGTTGAAGACAGAAGAGGTTGTGTACTTTCATAGTTAAAGACAGAAGGCGTTGTGTACTTTCATAGTTGAAGACAGAAGGGGTTGTGTACTTTCATAGTTTAAGACAGAAGAGATTGTGTACTTTCATAGTTAAAGACAGAAGAGGTTGTGTACTTTCATAGTTGAAGACAGAAGAGGTTGTGTACTTTCATAGTTGAAGACAGAAGGGGATGTGTACTTTCTTAGTTAAAGACAGAAGATGTTGTGTACTTTCATAGTTGAATACAGAAGAGGTTGTGTACTTTCATAGTTAAAGACAGAAGAGGTTGTGTACTTTCATAGTTAAAGACAGAAGGGGTTGTGTCCTTTCATAGTTGAAGACAGAAGAGGTTGTGTACTTTCATAGTTGAAGACAGAAGATGGTGTGTACTTTCATAGTTAAGACAGAAGAGGTTGTGTACTTTCATAGTTTAAGACAGAAGAGGTTGTGTACTTTCATAGTTGAAGACAGAATAGGTTGTGTACTTTCATAGTTAAAGACAGAAGAGGTTGTGTACTTTCATAGTTAAAGACAGAAGAGGTTGTGTACTTTCATAGTTAAAGACAGAAGAGGTTGTGTACTTTCATAGTTGAAGACAGAAGAGGTTGTGTACTTTCATAGTTGAAGACAGAAGAGGTTGTGTACTTTCATAGTTAAAGACAGAAGAGGTTGTGTACTTTCATAGTTAAAGACAGAAGAGGTTGTGTACTTTCATAGTTAAAGACAGAAGAGGTTGTGTACTTTCATAGTTTAAGACAGAAGAGGTTGTGTACTTTCATAGTTTAAGACAGAAGAGGTTGTGTACTTTCATAGTTGAAGACAGAAGATGTTGTGTACTTTCATCATTTAAGACAGAAGAGGTTGTGTACTTTCATAGTTGAAGACAGAAGGGGTTGTGTACTTTCATAGTTGAAGACAGAAGAGGTTGTGTACTTTCATAGTTAAAGACAGAAGAGGTTGTGTACTTTCATAGTTAAAGACAGAAGAGGTTGTGTACTTTCATAGTTGAAGACAGAAGAGGTTTTGTACTTTCATCGTTTAAGACGGAAGAGGTTGTGTACTTTCATAGTTGAAGACAGAAGGGGTTGTGTACTTTCATAGTTGAAGACAGAAGAGGTTGTGTACTTTCATAGTTAAAGACAGAAGGCGTTGTGTACTTTCATAGTTGAAGACAGAAGGGGTTGTGTACTTTCATAGTTTAAGACAGAAGAGATTGTGTACTTTCATAGTTAAAGACAGAAGAGGTTGTGTACTTTCATAGTTGAAGACAGAAGAGGTTGTGTACTTTCATAGTTGAAGACAGATGGGGATGTGTACTTTCTTAGTTTAAGACAGAAGAGGTTGTGTACTTTCATAGTTTAAGACAGAAGAGGTTGTGTACTTTCATAGTTGAAGACAGAAGATGTTGTGTACTTTCATCATTTAAGACAGAAGAGGTTGTGTACTTTCATAGTTGAAGACAGAAGGGGTTGTGTACTTTCATAGTTGAAGACAGAAGAGGTTGTGTACTTTCATAGTTAAAGACAGAAGAGGTTGTGTACTTTCATAGTTAAAGACAGAAGAGGTTGTGTACTTTCATAGTTGAAGACAGAAGAGGTTTTGTACTTTCATCGTTTAAGACAGAAGAGGTTGTGTACTTTCATAGTTGAAGAGAGAAGGGGTTGTGTACTTTCATAGTTGAAGACAGAAGAGGTTGTGTACTTTCATAGTTAAAGACAGAAGGCGTTGTGTACTTTCATAGTTGAAGACAGAAGGGGTTGTGTACTTTCATAGTTTAAGACAGAAGAGATTGTGTACTTTCATAGTTAAAGACAGAAGAGGTTGTGTACTTTCATAGTTGAAGACAGAAGAGGTTGTGTACTTTCATAGTTGAAGACAGAAGGGGATGTGTACTTTCTTAGTTAAAGACAGAAGATGTTGTGTACTTTCATAGTTGAATACAGAAGAGGTTGTGTACTTTCATAGTTAAAGACAGAAGAGGTTGTGTACTTTCATAGTTAAAGACAGAAGGGGTTGTGTCCTTTCATAGTTGAAGACAGAAGAGGTTGTGTACTTTCATAGTTGAAGACAGAAGATGTTGTGTACTTTCATAGTTAAGACAGAAGAGGTTGTGTACTTTCATAGTTTAAGACAGAAGAGGTTGTGTACTTTCATAGTTGAAGACAGAAGAGGTTGTGTACTTTCATAGTTGAAGACAGAAGAGGTTGTGTACTTTCATAGTTGAAGACAGAAGGGGTTGTGTACTTTCATAGTTGAAGACAGAAGAGGTTGTGTACTTTCATAGTTAAAGACAGAAGGGGTTGTGTCCTTTCATAGTTGAAGACAGAAGAGGTTGTGTACTTTCATAGTTGAAGACAGAAGATGTTGTGTACTTTCATAGTTAAGACAGAAGAGGTTGTGTACTTTCATAGTTTAAGACAGAAGAGGTTGTGTACTTTCATAGTTGAAGACAGAAGAGGTTGTGTACTTTCATAGTTGAAGACAGAAGAGGTTGTGTACTTGCATAGTTTAAAGACAGAAGGCGTTGTGTACTTTCATAGTTTAAGACAGAAGAGGTTGTGTACTTTCATAGTTTAAAAGACAGACAAGGTTGTGTACTTTCATAGTTGAAAACAGAAGAGGTTGTGTACTTTCATAGTTGAAGACAGAAGGGGTTGTGTACTTTCATAGTTGAAGACAGAAGAGGTTGTGTACTTTCATAGTTGAATACAGAAGAGGTTGTGTACTTTCATAGTTTAAGACAGAAGAGGTTGTGTACTTTCATAGTTAAAGACAGAAGAGGTTGTGTACTTTCATAGTTTAAGACAGAAGAGGTTGTGTACTTTCATAGTTTAAGACAGAATAGGTTGTGTACTTTCATAGTTTAAGACAGAAGAGGTTGTGTACTTTCATAGTTTAAGACAGAAGAGGTTGTGTACTTTAGTTTAAGACAGAAGAGGTTGTGTACTTTCATAGTTGAAGACAGAAGAGGTTGTGTATGTTCATAGTTTAAGACAGAATAGGTTGTGTACTTTCATAGTTTAAGACAGAAGAGGTTGTGTACTTTCATAGTTTAAGACAGAACGGGTTGTGTACTTTCATAGTTTAAGACAGAAGAGGTTGTGTACTTTCATAGTTGAAGACAGAAGGGGTTGTGTACTTTCATAGGTAAAGACAGAAGAGGTTGTGTACTTTCATAGTTGAAGACAGAAGAGGTTGTGTACTTTCATAGTTGAAGACAGAAGAGGTTGTGTACTTTCATAGTTGAAGACAGAAGAGGTTGTGTACTTTCATAGTTGAAGACAGAAGGGGATGTGTACTTTCATAGTTAAAGACAGCAGAGGTTGTGTACCTTCATAGTTGAAGACAGAAGAGGTTGTGTACTTTCATAGTTAAAGACAGAAGGGGTTGTGTACTTTCATAGTTAAAGACAGAAGAGGTTGTGTACTTTCATAGTTAAAGACAGAAGGGGTTGTGTACTTTCATAGTTGAAGACAGAAGAGGTTGTGTACTTTCAAAGTTGAAGACAGAAGAGGTTGTGTACTTTCATAGTTAAAGACAGAAGAGGTTGTGTACTTTCATAGTTTAAGACAGAAGAGGTTGTGTACTTTCATAGTTGAAGACAGAAGAGGTTGTGTACTTTCATAGTTAAAGACAGAAGAGGTTGTGTACTTTCATAGTTAAAGACAGAAGAGGTTGTGTACTTTCATAGTTAAAGACAGAAGGGGTTGTGTACTTTCATCGTTTAAGACAGAAGAGGTTGTGTACTTTCATAGTTGAAGACAGAAGAGGTTGTGTACTTTCATCGTTTAAGACAGAAGAGGTTGTGTACTTTCATAGTTAAAGACAGAAGAGGTTGTGTACTTTCATAGTTGAAGACAGAAGAGGTTGTGTACTTTCATAGTTGAAGACAGAAGAGGTTGTGTACTTTCATAGTTAAAGACAGAAGAGGTTGTGTACTTTCATAGTTAAAGACAGAAGAGGTTGTGTACTTTCATAGTTGAAGACAGAAGAGGTTTTGTACTTTCATCGTTTAAGACAGAAGAGGTTGTGTACTTTCATAGTTGAAGACAGAAGGGGTTGTGTACTTTCATAGTTGAAGACAGAAGAGGTTGTGTACTTTCATAGTTAAAGACAGAAGGCGTTGTGTACTTTCATAGTTGAAGACAGAAGGGGTTGTGTACTTTCATAGTTTAAGACAGAAGAGATTGTGTACTTTCATAGTTAAAGACAGAAGAGGTTGTGTACTTTCATAGTTGAAGACAGAAGAGGTTGTGTACTTTCATAGTTGAAGACAGAAGGGGATGTGTACTTTCTTAGTTAAAGACAGAAGATGTTGTGTACTTTCATAGTTGAATACAGAAGAGGTTGTGTACTTTCATAGTTAAAGACAGAAGAGGTTGTGTACTTTCATAGTTAAAGACAGAAGGGGTTGTGTCCTTTCATAGTTGAAGACAGAAGAGGTTGTGTACTTTCATAGTTGAAGACAGAAGATGGTGTGTACTTTCATAGTTAAGACAGAAGAGGTTGTGTACTTTCATAGTTTAAGACAGAAGAGGTTGTGTACTTTCATAGTTGAAGACAGAATAGGTTGTGTACTTTCATAGTTAAAGACAGAAGAGGTTGTGTACTTTCATAGTTAAAGACAGAAGAGGTTGTGTACTTTCATAGTTAAAGACAGAAGAGGTTGTGTACTTTCATAGTTGAAGACAGAAGAGGTTGTGTACTTTCATAGTTGAAGACAGAAGAGGTTGTGTACTTTCATAGTTAAAGACAGAAGAGGTTGTGTACTTTCATAGTTAAAGACAGAAGAGGTTGTGTACTTTCATAGTTAAAGACAGAAGAGGTTGTGTACTTTCATAGTTTAAGACAGAAGAGGTTGTGTACTTTCATAGTTTAAGACAGAAGAGGTTGTGTACTTTCATAGTTGAAGACAGAAGATGTTGTGTACTTTCATCATTTAAGACAGAAGAGGTTGTGTACTTTCATAGTTGAAGACAAAAGGGGTTGTGTACTTTCATAGTTGAAGACAGAAGAGGTTGTGTACTTTCATAGTTAAAGACAGAAGAGGTTGTGTACTTTCATAGTTAAAGACAGAAGAGGTTGTGTACTTTCATAGTTGAAGACAGAAGAGGTTTTGTACTTTCATCGTTTAAGACAGAAGAGGTTGTGTACTTTCATAGTTGAAGACAGAAGGGGTTGTGTACTTTCATAGTTGAAGACAGAAGAGGTTGTGTACTTTCATAGTTAAAGACAGAAGGCGTTGTGTACTTTCATAGTTGAAGACAGAAGGGGTTGTGTACTTTCATAGTTTAAGACAGAAGAGATTGTGTACTTTCATAGTTAAAGACAGAAGAGGTTGTGTACTTTCATAGTTGAAGACAGAAGAGGTTGTGTACTTTCATAGTTGAAGACAGAAGGGGATGTGTACTTTCTTAGTTTAAGACAGAAGAGGTTGTGTACTTTCATAGTTTAAGACAGAAGAGGTTGTGTACTTTCATAGTTGAAGACAGAAGATGTTGTGTACTTTCATCATTTAAGACAGAAGAGGTTGTGTACTTTCATAGTTGAAGACAGAAGGGGTTGTGTACTTTCATAGTTGAAGACAGAAGAGGTTGTGTACTTTCATAGTTAAAGACAGAAGAGGTTGTGTACTTTCATAGTTAAAGACAGAAGAGGTTGTGTACTTTCATAGTTGAAGACAGAAGAGGTTTTGTACTTTCATCGTTTAAGACAGAAGAGGTTGTGTACTTTCATAGTTGAAGACAGAAGGGGTTGTGTACTTTCATAGTTGAAGACAGAAGAGGTTGTGTACTTTCATAGTTAAAGACAGAAGGCGTTGTGTACTTTCATAGTTGAAGACAGAAGGGGTTGTGTACTTTCATAGTTTAAGACAGAAGAGATTGTGTACTTTCATAGTTAAAGACAGAAGAGGTTGTGTACTTTCATAGTTGAAGACAGAAGAGGTTGTGTACTTTCATAGTTGAAGACAGAAGGGGATGTGTACTTTCTTAGTTAAAGACAGAAGATGTTGTGTACTTTCATAGTTGAATACAGAAGAGGTTGTGTACTTTCATAGTTAAAGACAGAAGAGGTTGTGTACTTTCATAGTTAAAGACAGAAGGGGTTGTGTCCTTTCATAGTTGAAGACAGAAGAGGTTGTGTACTTTCATAGTTGAAGACAGAAGATGTTGTGTACTTTCATAGTTAAGACAGAAGAGGTTGTGTACTTTCATAGTTTAAGACAGAAGAGGTTGTGTACTTTCATAGTTGAAGACAGAAGAGGTTGTGTACTTTCATAGTTGAAGACAGAAGAGGTTGTGTACTTTCATAGTTGAAGACAGAAGGGGTTGTGTACTTTCATAGTTGAAGACAGAAGAGGTTGTGTACTTTCATAGTTAAAGACAGAAGGGGTTGTGTCCTTTCATAGTTGAAGACAGAAGAGGTTGTGTACTTTCATAGTTGAAGACAGAAGATGTTGTGTACTTTCATAGTTAAGACAGAAGAGGTTGTGTACTTTCATAGTTTAAGACAGAAGAGGTTGTGTACTTTCATAGTTGAAGACAGAAGAGGTTGTGTACTTTCATAGTTGAAGACAGAAGAGGTTGTGTACTTTCATAGTTGAAGACAGAAGAGGTTGTGTACTTTCATAGTTAAAGACAGAAGAGGTTGTGTACTTTCATAGTTAAAGACAGAAGAGGTTGTGTACTTTCATAGTTAAAGACAGAAGAGGTTGTGTACTTTCATAGTTTAAGACAGAAGAGGTTGTGTACTTTCATAGTTGAAGACAGAAGAGGTTGTGTACTTTCATAGTTGAAGACAGAAGATGTTGTGTACTTTCATCATTTAAGACAGAAGAGGTTGTGTACTTTCATAGTTGAAGACAGAAGGGGTTGTGTACTTTCATAGTTGAAGACAGAAGAGGTTGTGTACTTTCATAGTTAAAGACAGAAGGGGTTGTGTCCTTTCATAGTTGAAGACAGAAGAGGTTGTGTACTTGCATAGTTTAAAGACAGAAGGCGTTGTGTACTTTCATAGTTTAAGACAGAAGAGGTTGTGTACTTTCATAGTTTAAAAGACAGACAAGGTTGTGTACTTTCATAGTTGAAAACAGAAGAGGTTGTGTACTTTCATAGTTGAAGACAGAAGGGGTTGTGTACTTTCATAGTTGAAGACAGAAGAGGTTGTGTACTTTCATAGTTGAATACAGAAGAGGTTGTGTACTTTCATAGTTTAAGACAGAAGAGGTTGTGTACTTTCATAGTTTAAGACAGAATAGGTTGTGTACTTTCATAGTTTAAGACAGAAGAGGTTGTGTACTTTCATAGTTTAAGACAGAAGAGGTTGTGTACTTTAGTTTAAGACAGAAGAGGTTGTGTACTTTCATAGTTGAAGACAGAAGAGGTTGTGTATGTTCATAGTTTAAGACAGAATAGGTTGTGTACTTTCATAGTTTAAGACAGAAGAGGTTGTGTACTTTCATAGTTTAAGACAGAACGGGTTGTGTACTTTCATAGTTTAAGACAGAAGAGGTTGTGTACTTTCATAGTTGAAGACAGAAGGGGTTGTGTACTTTCATAGGTAAAGACAGAAGAGGTTGTGTACTTTCATAGTTGAAGACAGAAGAGGTTGTGTACTTTCATAGTTGAAGACAGAAGAGGTTGTGTACTTTCATAGTTGAAGACAGAAGAGGTTGTGTACTTTCATAGTTGAAGACAGAAGGGGATGTGTACTTTCATAGTTAAAGACAGCAGAGGTTGTGTACCTTCATAGTTGAAGACAGAAGAGGTTGTGTACTTTCATAGTTAAAGACAGAAGGGGTTGTGTACTTTCATAGTTAAAGACAGAAGAGGTTGTGTACTTTCATAGTTAAAGACAGAAGGGGTTGTGTACTTTCATAGTTGAAGACAGAAGAGGTTGTGTACTTTCAAAGTTGAAGACAGAAGAGGTTGTGTACTTTCATAGTTAAAGACAGAAGAGGTTGTGTACTTTCATAGTTTAAGACAGAAGAGGTTGTGTACTTTCATAGTTGAAGACAGAAGAGGTTGTGTACTTTCATAGTTAAAGACAGAAGAGGTTGTGTACTTTCATAGTTAAAGACAGAAGAGGTTGTGTACTTTCATAGTTAAAGACAGAAGGGGTTGTGTACTTTCATCGTTTAAGACAGAAGAGGTTGTGTACTTTCATAGTTGAAGACAGAAGAGGTTGTGTACTTTCATCGTTTAAGACAGAAGAGGTTGTGTACTTTCATAGTTAAAGACAGAAGAGGTTGTGTACTTTCATAGTTGAAGACAGAAGAGGTTGTGTACTTTCATAGTTGAAGACAGAAGAGGTTGTGTACTTTCATAGTTAAAGACAGAAGAGGTTGTGTACTTTCATAGTTAAAGACAGAAGAGGTTGTGTACTTTCATAGTTGAAGACAGAAGAGGTTTTGTACTTTCATCGTTTAAGACAGAAGAGGTTGTGTACTTTCATAGTTGAAGACAGAAGGGGTTGTGTACTTTCATAGTTGAAGACAGAAGAGGTTGTGTACTTTCATAGTTAAAGACAGAAGGCGTTGTGTACTTTCATAGTTGAAGACAGAAGGGGTTGTGTACTTTCATAGTTTAAGACAGAAGAGATTGTGTACTTTCATAGTTAAAGACAGAAGAGGTTGTGTACTTTCATAGTTGAAGACAGAAGAGGTTGTGTACTTTCATAGTTGAAGACAGAAGGGGATGTGTACTTTCTTAGTTAAAGACAGAAGATGTTGTGTACTTTCATAGTTGAATACAGAAGAGGTTGTGTACTTTCATAGTTAAAGACAGAAGAGGTTGTGTACTTTCATAGTTAAAGACAGAAGGGGTTGTGTCCTTTCATAGTTGAAGACAGAAGAGGTTGTGTACTTTCATAGTTGAAGACAGAAGATGGTGTGTACTTTCATAGTTAAGACAGAAGAGGTTGTGTACTTTCATAGTTTAAGACAGAAGAGGTTGTGTACTTTCATAGTTGAAGACAGAATAGGTTGTGTACTTTCATAGTTAAAGACAGAAGAGGTTGTGTACTTTCATAGTTAAAGACAGAAGAGGTTGTGTACTTTCATAGTTAAAGACAGAAGAGGTTGTGTACTTTCATAGTTGAAGACAGAAGAGGTTGTGTACTTTCATAGTTGAAGACAGAAGAGGTTGTGTACTTTCATAGTTAAAGACAGAAGAGGTTGTGTACTTTCATAGTTAAAGACAGAAGAGGTTGTGTACTTTCATAGTTAAAGACAGAAGAGGTTGTGTACTTTCATAGTTTAAGACAGAAGAGGTTGTGTACTTTCATAGTTTAAGACAGAAGAGGTTGTGTACTTTCATAGTTGAAGACAGAAGATGTTGTGTACTTTCATCATTTAAGACAGAAGAGGTTGTGTACTTTCATAGTTGAAGACAAAAGGGGTTGTGTACTTTCATAGTTGAAGACAGAAGAGGTTGTGTACTTTCATAGTTAAAGACAGAAGAGGTTGTGTACTTTCATAGTTAAAGACAGAAGAGGTTGTGTACTTTCATAGTTGAAGACAGAAGAGGTTTTGTACTTTCATCGTTTAAGACAGAAGAGGTTGTGTACTTTCATAGTTGAAGACAGAAGGGGTTGTGTACTTTCATAGTTGAAGACAGAAGAGGTTGTGTACTTTCATAGTTAAAGACAGAAGGCGTTGTGTACTTTCATAGTTGAAGACAGAAGGGGTTGTGTACTTTCATAGTTTAAGACAGAAGAGATTGTGTACTTTCATAGTTAAAGACAGAAGAGGTTGTGTACTTTCATAGTTGAAGACAGAAGAGGTTGTGTACTTTCATAGTTGAAGACAGAAGGGGATGTGTACTTTCTTAGTTTAAGACAGAAGAGGTTGTGTACTTTCATAGTTAAAGACAGAAGGGGTTGTGTACTTTCATCGTTTAAGACAGAAGAGGTTGTGTACTTTCATAGTTGAAGACAGAAGAGGTTGTGTACTTTCATCGTTTAAGACAGAAGAGGTTGTGTACTTTCATAGTTAAAGACAGAAGAGGTTGTGTACTTTCATAGTTGAAGACAGAAGAGGTTGTGTACTTTCATAGTTGAAGACAGAAGAGGTTGTGTACTTTCATAGTTAAAGACAGAAGAGGTTGTGTACTTTCATAGTTAAAGACAGAAGAGGTTGTGTACTTTCATAGTTGAAGACAGAAGAGGTTTTGTACTTTCATCGTTTAAGACAGAAGAGGTTGTGTACTTTCATAGTTGAAGACAGAAGGGGTTGTGTACTTTCATAGTTGAAGACAGAAGAGGTTGTGTACTTTCATAGTTAAAGACAGAAGGCGTTGTGTACTTTCATAGTTGAAGACAGAAGGGGTTGTGTACTTTCATAGTTTAAGACAGAAGAGATTGTGTACTTTCATAGTTAAAGACAGAAGAGGTTGTGTACTTTCATAGTTGAAGACAGAAGAGGTTGTGTACTTTCATAGTTGAAGACAGAAGGGGATGTGTACTTTCTTAGTTAAAGACAGAAGATGTTGTGTACTTTCATAGTTGAATACAGAAGAGGTTGTGTACTTTCATAGTTAAAGACAGAAGAGGTTGTGTACTTTCATAGTTAAAGACAGAAGGGGTTGTGTCCTTTCATAGTTGAAGACAGAAGAGGTTGTGTACTTTCATAGTTGAAGACAGAAGATGGTGTGTACTTTCATAGTTAAGACAGAAGAGGTTGTGTACTTTCATAGTTTAAGACAGAAGAGGTTGTGTACTTTCATAGTTGAAGACAGAATAGGTTGTGTACTTTCATAGTTAAAGACAGAAGAGGTTGTGTACTTTCATAGTTAAAGACAGAAGAGGTTGTGTACTTTCATAGTTAAAGACAGAAGAGGTTGTGTACTTTCATAGTTGAAGACAGAAGAGGTTGTGTACTTTCATAGTTGAAGACAGAAGAGGTTGTGTACTTTCATAGTTAAAGACAGAAGAGGTTGTGTACTTTCATAGTTAAAGACAGAAGAGGTTGTGTACTTTCATAGTTAAAGACAGAAGAGGTTGTGTACTTTCATAGTTTAAGACAGAAGAGGTTGTGTACTTTCATAGTTTAAGACAGAAGAGGTTGTGTACTTTCATAGTTGAAGACAGAAGATGTTGTGTACTTTCATCATTTAAGACAGAAGAGGTTGTGTACTTTCATAGTTGAAGACAGAAGGGGTTGTGTACTTTCATAGTTGAAGACAGAAGAGGTTGTGTACTTTCATAGTTAAAGACAGAAGAGGTTGTGTACTTTCATAGTTAAAGACAGAAGAGGTTGTGTACTTTCATAGTTGAAGACAGAAGAGGTTTTGTACTTTCATCGTTTAAGACGGAAGAGGTTGTGTACTTTCATAGTTGAAGACAGAAGGGGTTGTGTACTTTCATAGTTGAAGACAGAAGAGGTTGTGTACTTTCATAGTTAAAGACAGAAGGCGTTGTGTACTTTCATAGTTGAAGACAGAAGGGGTTGTGTACTTTCATAGTTTAAGACAGAAGAGATTGTGTACTTTCATAGTTAAAGACAGAAGAGGTTGTGTACTTTCATAGTTGAAGACAGAAGAGGTTGTGTACTTTCATAGTTGAAGACAGATGGGGATGTGTACTTTCTTAGTTTAAGACAGAAGAGGTTGTGTACTTTCATAGTTTAAGACAGAAGAGGTTGTGTACTTTCATAGTTGAAGACAGAAGATGTTGTGTACTTTCATCATTTAAGACAGAAGAGGTTGTGTACTTTCATAGTTGAAGACAGAAGGGGTTGTGTACTTTCATAGTTGAAGACAGAAGAGGTTGTGTACTTTCATAGTTAAAGACAGAAGAGGTTGTGTACTTTCATAGTTAAAGACAGAAGAGGTTGTGTACTTTCATAGTTGAAGACAGAAGAGGTTTTGTACTTTCATCGTTTAAGACAGAAGAGGTTGTGTACTTTCATAGTTGAAGAGAGAAGGGGTTGTGTACTTTCATAGTTGAAGACAGAAGAGGTTGTGTACTTTCATAGTTAAAGACAGAAGGCGTTGTGTACTTTCATAGTTGAAGACAGAAGGGGTTGTGTACTTTCATAGTTTAAGACAGAAGAGATTGTGTACTTTCATAGTTAAAGACAGAAGAGGTTGTGTACTTTCATAGTTGAAGACAGAAGAGGTTGTGTACTTTCATAGTTGAAGACAGAAGGGGATGTGTACTTTCTTAGTTAAAGACAGAAGATGTTGTGTACTTTCATAGTTGAATACAGAAGAGGTTGTGTACTTTCATAGTTAAAGACAGAAGAGGTTGTGTACTTTCATAGTTAAAGACAGAAGGGGTTGTGTCCTTTCATAGTTGAAGACAGAAGAGGTTGTGTACTTTCATAGTTGAAGACAGAAGATGTTGTGTACTTTCATAGTTAAGACAGAAGAGGTTGTGTACTTTCATAGTTTAAGACAGAAGAGGTTGTGTACTTTCATAGTTGAAGACAGAAGAGGTTGTGTACTTTCATAGTTGAAGACAGAAGAGGTTGTGTACTTTCATAGTTGAAGACAGAAGGGGTTGTGTACTTTCATAGTTGAAGACAGAAGAGGTTGTGTACTTTCATAGTTAAAGACAGAAGGGGTTGTGTCCTTTCATAGTTGAAGACAGAAGAGGTTGTGTACTTTCATAGTTGAAGACAGAAGATGTTGTGTACTTTCATAGTTAAGACAGAAGAGGTTGTGTACTTTCATAGTTTAAGACAGAAGAGGTTGTGTACTTTCATAGTTGAAGACAGAAGAGGTTGTGTACTTTCATAGTTGAAGACAGAAGAGGTTGTGTACTTGCATAGTTTAAAGACAGAAGGCGTTGTGTACTTTCATAGTTTAAGACAGAAGAGGTTGTGTACTTTCATAGTTTAAAAGACAGACAAGGTTGTGTACTTTCATAGTTGAAAACAGAAGAGGTTGTGTACTTTCATAGTTGAAGACAGAAGGGGTTGTGTACTTTCATAGTTGAAGACAGAAGAGGTTGTGTACTTTCATAGTTGAATACAGAAGAGGTTGTGTACTTTCATAGTTTAAGACAGAAGAGGTTGTGTACTTTCATAGTTAAAGACAGAAGAGGTTGTGTACTTTCATAGTTTAAGACAGAAGAGGTTGTGTACTTTCATAGTTTAAGACAGAATAGGTTGTGTACTTTCATAGTTTAAGACAGAAGAGGTTGTGTACTTTCATAGTTTAAGACAGAAGAGGTTGTGTACTTTAGTTTAAGACAGAAGAGGTTGTGTACTTTCATAGTTGAAGACAGAAGAGGTTGTGTATGTTCATAGTTTAAGACAGAATAGGTTGTGTACTTTCATAGTTTAAGACAGAAGAGGTTGTGTACTTTCATAGTTTAAGACAGAACGGGTTGTGTACTTTCATAGTTTAAGACAGAAGAGGTTGTGTACTTTCATAGTTGAAGACAGAAGGGGTTGTGTACTTTCATAGGTAAAGACAGAAGAGGTTGTGTACTTTCATAGTTGAAGACAGAAGAGGTTGTGTACTTTCATAGTTGAAGACAGAAGAGGTTGTGTACTTTCATAGTTGAAGACAGAAGAGGTTGTGTACTTTCATAGTTGAAGACAGAAGGGGATGTGTACTTTCATAGTTAAAGACAGCAGAGGTTGTGTACCTTCATAGTTGAAGACAGAAGAGGTTGTGTACTTTCATAGTTAAAGACAGAAGGGGTTGTGTACTTTCATAGTTAAAGACAGAAGAGGTTGTGTACTTTCATAGTTAAAGACAGAAGGGGTTGTGTACTTTCATAGTTGAAGACAGAAGAGGTTGTGTACTTTCAAAGTTGAAGACAGAAGAGGTTGTGTACTTTCATAGTTAAAGACAGAAGAGGTTGTGTACTTTCATAGTTTAAGACAGAAGAGGTTGTGTACTTTCATAGTTGAAGACAGAAGAGGTTGTGTACTTTCATAGTTAAAGACAGAAGAGGTTGTGTACTTTCATAGTTAAAGACAGAAGAGGTTGTGTACTTTCATAGTTAAAGACAGAAGGGGTTGTGTACTTTCATCGTTTAAGACAGAAGAGGTTGTGTACTTTCATAGTTGAAGACAGAAGAGGTTGTGTACTTTCATCGTTTAAGACAGAAGAGGTTGTGTACTTTCATAGTTAAAGACAGAAGAGGTTGTGTACTTTCATAGTTGAAGACAGAAGAGGTTGTGTACTTTCATAGTTGAAGACAGAAGAGGTTGTGTACTTTCATAGTTAAAGACAGAAGAGGTTGTGTACTTTCATAGTTAAAGACAGAAGAGGTTGTGTACTTTCATAGTTGAAGACAGAAGAGGTTTTGTACTTTCATCGTTTAAGACAGAAGAGGTTGTGTACTTTCATAGTTGAAGACAGAAGGGGTTGTGTACTTTCATAGTTGAAGACAGAAGAGGTTGTGTACTTTCATAGTTAAAGACAGAAGGCGTTGTGTACTTTCATAGTTGAAGACAGAAGGGGTTGTGTACTTTCATAGTTTAAGACAGAAGAGATTGTGTACTTTCATAGTTAAAGACAGAAGAGGTTGTGTACTTTCATAGTTGAAGACAGAAGAGGTTGTGTACTTTCATAGTTGAAGACAGAAGGGGATGTGTACTTTCTTAGTTAAAGACAGAAGATGTTGTGTACTTTCATAGTTGAATACAGAAGAGGTTGTGTACTTTCATAGTTAAAGACAGAAGAGGTTGTGTACTTTCATAGTTAAAGACAGAAGGGGTTGTGTCCTTTCATAGTTGAAGACAGAAGAGGTTGTGTACTTTCATAGTTGAAGACAGAAGATGGTGTGTACTTTCATAGTTAAGACAGAAGAGGTTGTGTACTTTCATAGTTTAAGACAGAAGAGGTTGTGTACTTTCATAGTTGAAGACAGAATAGGTTGTGTACTTTCATAGTTAAAGACAGAAGAGGTTGTGTACTTTCATAGTTAAAGACAGAAGAGGTTGTGTACTTTCATAGTTAAAGACAGAAGAGGTTGTGTACTTTCATAGTTGAAGACAGAAGAGGTTGTGTACTTTCATAGTTGAAGACAGAAGAGGTTGTGTACTTTCATAGTTAAAGACAGAAGAGGTTGTGTACTTTCATAGTTAAAGACAGAAGAGGTTGTGTACTTTCATAGTTAAAGACAGAAGAGGTTGTGTACTTTCATAGTTTAAGACAGAAGAGGTTGTGTACTTTCATAGTTTAAGACAGAAGAGGTTGTGTACTTTCATAGTTGAAGACAGAAGATGTTGTGTACTTTCATCATTTAAGACAGAAGAGGTTGTGTACTTTCATAGTTGAAGACAAAAGGGGTTGTGTACTTTCATAGTTGAAGACAGAAGAGGTTGTGTACTTTCATAGTTAAAGACAGAAGAGGTTGTGTACTTTCATAGTTAAAGACAGAAGAGGTTGTGTACTTTCATAGTTGAAGACAGAAGAGGTTTTGTACTTTCATCGTTTAAGACAGAAGAGGTTGTGTACTTTCATAGTTGAAGACAGAAGGGGTTGTGTACTTTCATAGTTGAAGACAGAAGAGGTTGTGTACTTTCATAGTTAAAGACAGAAGGCGTTGTGTACTTTCATAGTTGAAGACAGAAGGGGTTGTGTACTTTCATAGTTTAAGACAGAAGAGATTGTGTACTTTCATAGTTAAAGACAGAAGAGGTTGTGTACTTTCATAGTTGAAGACAGAAGAGGTTGTGTACTTTCATAGTTGAAGACAGAAGGGGATGTGTACTTTCTTAGTTTAAGACAGAAGAGGTTGTGTACTTTCATAGTTTAAGACAGAAGAGGTTGTGTACTTTCATAGTTGAAGACAGAAGATGTTGTGTACTTTCATCATTTAAGACAGAAGAGGTTGTGTACTTTCATAGTTGAAGACAGAAGGGGTTGTGTACTTTCATAGTTGAAGACAGAAGAGGTTGTGTACTTTCATAGTTAAAGACAGAAGAGGTTGTGTACTTTCATAGTTAAAGACAGAAGAGGTTGTGTACTTTCATAGTTGAAGACAGAAGAGGTTTTGTACTTTCATCGTTTAAGACAGAAGAGGTTGTGTACTTTCATAGTTGAAGACAGAAGGGGTTGTGTACTTTCATAGTTGAAGACAGAAGAGGTTGTGTACTTTCATAGTTAAAGACAGAAGGCGTTGTGTACTTTCATAGTTGAAGACAGAAGGGGTTGTGTACTTTCATAGTTTAAGACAGAAGAGATTGTGTACTTTCATAGTTAAAGACAGAAGAGGTTGTGTACTTTCATAGTTGAAGACAGAAGAGGTTGTGTACTTTCATAGTTGAAGACAGAAGGGGATGTGTACTTTCTTAGTTAAAGACAGAAGATGTTGTGTACTTTCATAGTTGAATACAGAAGAGGTTGTGTACTTTCATAGTTAAAGACAGAAGAGGTTGTGTACTTTCATAGTTAAAGACAGAAGGGGTTGTGTCCTTTCATAGTTGAAGACAGAAGAGGTTGTGTACTTTCATAGTTGAAGACAGAAGATGTTGTGTACTTTCATAGTTAAGACAGAAGAGGTTGTGTACTTTCATAGTTTAAGACAGAAGAGGTTGTGTACTTTCATAGTTGAAGACAGAAGAGGTTGTGTACTTTCATAGTTGAAGACAGAAGAGGTTGTGTACTTTCATAGTTGAAGACAGAAGGGGTTGTGTACTTTCATAGTTGAAGACAGAAGAGGTTGTGTACTTTCATAGTTAAAGACAGAAGGGGTTGTGTCCTTTCATAGTTGAAGACAGAAGAGGTTGTGTACTTTCATAGTTGAAGACAGAAGATGTTGTGTACTTTCATAGTTAAGACAGAAGAGGTTGTGTACTTTCATAGTTTAAGACAGAAGAGGTTGTGTACTTTCATAGTTGAAGACAGAAGAGGTTGTGTACTTTCATAGTTGAAGACAGAAGAGGTTGTGTACTTTCATAGTTGAAGACAGAAGAGGTTGTGTACTTTCATAGTTAAAGACAGAAGAGGTTGTGTACTTTCATAGTTAAAGACAGAAGAGGTTGTGTACTTTCATAGTTAAAGACAGAAGAGGTTGTGTACTTTCATAGTTTAAGACAGAAGAGGTTGTGTACTTTCATAGTTGAAGACAGAAGAGGTTGTGTACTTTCATAGTTGAAGACAGAAAATGTTGTGTACTTTCATCATTTAAGACAGAAGAGGTTGTGTACTTTCATAGTTGAAGACAGAAGGGGTTGTGTACTTTCATAGTTGAAGACAGAAGAGGTTGTGTACTTTCATAGTTAAAGACAGAAGGGGTTGTGTCCTTTCATAGTTGAAGACAGAAGAGGTTGTGTACTTGCATAGTTTAAAGACAGAAGGCGTTGTGTACTTTCATAGTTTAAGACAGAAGAGGTTGTGTACTTTCATAGTTTAAAAGACAGACAAGGTTGTGTACTTTCATAGTTGAAAACAGAAGAGGTTGTGTACTTTCATAGTTGAAGACAGAAGGGGTTGTGTACTTTCATAGTTGAAGACAGAAGAGGTTGTGTACTTTCATAGTTGAATACAGAAGAGGTTGTGTACTTTCATAGTTTAAGACAGAAGAGGTTGTGTACTTTCATAGTTTAAGACAGAATAGGTTGTGTACTTTCATAGTTTAAGACAGAAGAGGTTGTGTACTTTCATAGTTTAAGACAGAAGAGGTTGTGTACTTTAGTTTAAGACAGAAGAGGTTGTGTACTTTCATAGTTGAAGACAGAAGAGGTTGTGTATGTTCATAGTTTAAGACAGAATAGGTTGTGTACTTTCATAGTTTAAGACAGAAGAGGTTGTGTACTTTCATAGTTTAAGACAGAACGGGTTGTGTACTTTCATAGTTTAAGACAGAAGAGGTTGTGTACTTTCATAGTTGAAGACAGAAGGGGTTGTGTACTTTCATAGGTAAAGACAGAAGAGGTTGTGTACTTTCATAGTTGAAGACAGAAGAGGTTGTGTACTTTCATAGTTGAAGACAGAAGAGGTTGTGTACTTTCATAGTTGAAGACAGAAGAGGTTGTGTACTTTCATAGTTGAAGACAGAAGGGGATGTGTACTTTCATAGTTAAAGACAGCAGAGGTTGTGTACCTTCATAGTTGAAGACAGAAGAGGTTGTGTACTTTCATAGTTAAAGACAGAAGGGGTTGTGTACTTTCATAGTTAAAGACAGAAGAGGTTGTGTACTTTCATAGTTAAAGACAGAAGGGGTTGTGTACTTTCATAGTTGAAGACAGAAGAGGTTGTGTACTTTCAAAGTTGAAGACAGAAGAGGTTGTGTACTTTCATAGTTAAAGACAGAAGAGGTTGTGTACTTTCATAGTTTAAGACAGAAGAGGTTGTGTACTTTCATAGTTGAAGACAGAAGAGGTTGTGTACTTTCATAGTTAAAGACAGAAGAGGTTGTGTACTTTCATAGTTAAAGACAGAAGAGGTTGTGTACTTTCATAGTTAAAGACAGAAGGGGTTGTGTACTTTCATCGTTTAAGACAGAAGAGGTTGTGTACTTTCATAGTTGAAGACAGAAGAGGTTGTGTACTTTCATCGTTTAAGACAGAAGAGGTTGTGTACTTTCATAGTTAAAGACAGAAGAGGTTGTGTACTTTCATAGTTGAAGACAGAAGAGGTTGTGTACTTTCATAGTTGAAGACAGAAGAGGTTGTGTACTTTCATAGTTAAAGACAGAAGAGGTTGTGTACTTTCATAGTTAAAGACAGAAGAGGTTGTGTACTTTCATAGTTGAAGACAGAAGAGGTTTTGTACTTTCATCGTTTAAGACAGAAGAGGTTGTGTACTTTCATAGTTGAAGACAGAAGGGGTTGTGTACTTTCATAGTTGAAGACAGAAGAGGTTGTGTACTTTCATAGTTAAAGACAGAAGGCGTTGTGTACTTTCATAGTTGAAGACAGAAGGGGTTGTGTACTTTCATAGTTTAAGACAGAAGAGATTGTGTACTTTCATAGTTAAAGACAGAAGAGGTTGTGTACTTTCATAGTTGAAGACAGAAGAGGTTGTGTACTTTCATAGTTGAAGACAGAAGGGGATGTGTACTTTCTTAGTTAAAGACAGAAGATGTTGTGTACTTTCATAGTTGAATACAGAAGAGGTTGTGTACTTTCATAGTTAAAGACAGAAGAGGTTGTGTACTTTCATAGTTAAAGACAGAAGGGGTTGTGTCCTTTCATAGTTGAAGACAGAAGAGGTTGTGTACTTTCATAGTTGAAGACAGAAGATGGTGTGTACTTTCATAGTTAAGACAGAAGAGGTTGTGTACTTTCATAGTTTAAGACAGAAGAGGTTGTGTACTTTCATAGTTGAAGACAGAATAGGTTGTGTACTTTCATAGTTAAAGACAGAAGAGGTTGTGTACTTTCATAGTTAAAGACAGAAGAGGTTGTGTACTTTCATAGTTAAAGACAGAAGAGGTTGTGTACTTTCATAGTTGAAGACAGAAGAGGTTGTGTACTTTCATAGTTGAAGACAGAAGAGGTTGTGTACTTTCATAGTTAAAGACAGAAGAGGTTGTGTACTTTCATAGTTAAAGACAGAAGAGGTTGTGTACTTTCATAGTTAAAGACAGAAGAGGTTGTGTACTTTCATAGTTTAAGACAGAAGAGGTTGTGTACTTTCATAGTTTAAGACAGAAGAGGTTGTGTACTTTCATAGTTGAAGACAGAAGATGTTGTGTACTTTCATCATTTAAGACAGAAGAGGTTGTGTACTTTCATAGTTGAAGACAAAAGGGGTTGTGTACTTTCATAGTTGAAGACAGAAGAGGTTGTGTACTTTCATAGTTAAAGACAGAAGAGGTTGTGTACTTTCATAGTTAAAGACAGAAGAGGTTGTGTACTTTCATAGTTGAAGACAGAAGAGGTTTTGTACTTTCATCGTTTAAGACAGAAGAGGTTGTGTACTTTCATAGTTGAAGACAGAAGGGGTTGTGTACTTTCATAGTTGAAGACAGAAGAGGTTGTGTACTTTCATAGTTAAAGACAGAAGGCGTTGTGTACTTTCATAGTTGAAGACAGAAGGGGTTGTGTACTTTCATAGTTTAAGACAGAAGAGATTGTGTACTTTCATAGTTAAAGACAGAAGAGGTTGTGTACTTTCATAGTTGAAGACAGAAGAGGTTGTGTACTTTCATAGTTGAAGACAGAAGGGGATGTGTACTTTCTTAGTTTAAGACAGAAGAGGTTGTGTACTTTCATAGTTTAAGACAGAAGAGGTTGTGTACTTTCATAGTTGAAGACAGAAGATGTTGTGTACTTTCATCATTTAAGACAGAAGAGGTTGTGTACTTTCATAGTTGAAGACAGAAGGGGTTGTGTACTTTCATAGTTGAAGACAGAAGAGGTTGTGTACTTTCATAGTTAAAGACAGAAGAGGTTGTGTACTTTCATAGTTAAAGACAGAAGAGGTTGTGTACTTTCATAGTTGAAGACAGAAGAGGTTTTGTACTTTCATCGTTTAAGACAGAAGAGGTTGTGTACTTTCATAGTTGAAGACAGAAGGGGTTGTGTACTTTCATAGTTGAAGACAGAAGAGGTTGTGTACTTTCATAGTTAAAGACAGAAGGCGTTGTGTACTTTCATAGTTGAAGACAGAAGGGGTTGTGTACTTTCATAGTTTAAGACAGAAGAGATTGTGTACTTTCATAGTTAAAGACAGAAGAGGTTGTGTACTTTCATAGTTGAAGACAGAAGAGGTTGTGTACTTTCATAGTTGAAGACAGAAGGGGATGTGTACTTTCTTAGTTAAAGACAGAAGATGTTGTGTACTTTCATAGTTGAATACAGAAGAGGTTGTGTACTTTCATAGTTAAAGACAGAAGAGGTTGTGTACTTTCATAGTTAAAGACAGAAGGGGTTGTGTCCTTTCATAGTTGAAGACAGAAGAGGTTGTGTACTTTCATAGTTGAAGACAGAAGATGTTGTGTACTTTCATAGTTAAGACAGAAGAGGTTGTGTACTTTCATAGTTTAAGACAGAAGAGGTTGTGTACTTTCATAGTTGAAGACAGAAGAGGTTGTGTACTTTCATAGTTGAAGACAGAAGAGGTTGTGTACTTTCATAGTTGAAGACAGAAGGGGTTGTGTACTTTCATAGTTGAAGACAGAAGAGGTTGTGTACTTTCATAGTTAAAGACAGAAGGGGTTGTGTCCTTTCATAGTTGAAGACAGAAGAGGTTGTGTACTTTCATAGTTGAAGACAGAAGATGTTGTGTACTTTCATAGTTAAGACAGAAGAGGTTGTGTACTTTCATAGTTTAAGACAGAAGAGGTTGTGTACTTTCATAGTTGAAGACAGAAGAGGTTGTGTACTTTCATAGTTGAAGACAGAAGAGGTTGTGTACTTTCATAGTTGAAGACAGAAGAGGTTGTGTACTTTCATAGTTAAAGACAGAAGAGGTTGTGTACTTTCATAGTTAAAGACAGAAGAGGTTGTGTACTTTCATAGTTAAAGACAGAAGAGGTTGTGTACTTTCATAGTTTAAGACAGAAGAGGTTGTGTACTTTCATAGTTGAAGACAGAAGAGGTTGTGTACTTTCATAGTTGAAGACAGAAGATGTTGTGTACTTTCATCATTTAAGACAGAAGAGGTTGTGTACTTTCATAGTTGAAGACAGAAGGGGTTGTGTACTTTCATAGTTGAAGACAGAAGAGGTTGTGTACTTTCATAGTTAAAGACAGAAGGGGTTGTGTCCTTTCATAGTTGAAGACAGAAGAGGTTGTGTACTTGCATAGTTTAAAGACAGAAGGCGTTGTGTACTTTCATAGTTTAAGACAGAAGAGGTTGTGTACTTTCATAGTTTAAAAGACAGACAAGGTTGTGTACTTTCATAGTTGAAAACAGAAGAGGTTGTGTACTTTCATAGTTGAAGACAGAAGGGGTTGTGTACTTTCATAGTTGAAGACAGAAGAGGTTGTGTACTTTCATAGTTGAATACAGAAGAGGTTGTGTACTTTCATAGTTTAAGACAGAAGAGGTTGTGTACTTTCATAGTTAAAGACAGAAGAGGTTGTGTACTTTCATAGTTTAAGACAGAAGAGGTTGTGTACTTTCATAGTTTAAGACAGAATAGGTTGTGTACTTTCATAGTTTAAGACAGAAGAGGTTGTGTACTTTCATAGTTTAAGACAGAAGAGGTTGTGTACTTTAGTTTAAGACAGAAGAGGTTGTGTACTTTCATAGTTGAAGACAGAAGAGGTTGTGTATGTTCATAGTTTAAGACAGAATAGGTTGTGTACTTTCATAGTTTAAGACAGAAGAGGTTGTGTACTTTCATAGTTTAAGACAGAACGGGTTGTGTACTTTCATAGTTTAAGACAGAAGAGGTTGTGTACTTTCATAGTTGAAGACAGAAGGGGTTGTGTACTTTCATAGGTAAAGACAGAAGAGGTTGTGTACTTTCATAGTTGAAGACAGAAGAGGTTGTGTACTTTCATAGTTGAAGACAAAAGAGGTTGTGTACTTTCATAGTTGAAGACAGAAGAGGTTGTGTACTTTCATAGTTGAAGACAGAAGGGGATGTGTACTTTCATAGTTAAAGACAGCAGAGGTTGTGTACCTTCATAGTTGAAGACAGAAGAGGTTGTGTACTTTCATAGTTAAAGACAGAAGGGGTTGTGTACTTTCATAGTTAAAGACAGAAGAGGTTGTGTACTTTCATAGTTAAAGACAGAAGGGGTTGTGTACTTTCATAGTTGAAGACAGAAGAGGTTGTGTACTTTCAAAGTTGAAGACAGAAGAGGTTGTGTACTTTCATAGTTAAAGACAGAAGAGGTTGTGTACTTTCATAGTTTAAGACAGAAGAGGTTGTGTACTTTCATAGTTGAAGACAGAAGAGGTTGTGTACTTTCATAGTTAAAGACAGAAGAGGTTGTGTACTTTCATAGTTAAAGACAGAAGAGGTTGTGTACTTTCATAGTTAAAGACAGAAGAGGTTGTGTACTTTCATAGTTTAATACAGAAGAGGTTGTGTACTTTCATAGTTGAAGACAGAAGAGGTTGTGTACTTTCATCGTTTAAGACAGAAGAGGTTGTGTACTTTCATAGTTAAAGACAGAAGATGTTGTGTACTTTCATAGTTGAAGACAGAAGAGGTTGTGTACTTTCATAGTTGAAGACAGAAGAGGTTGTGTACTTTCATAGTTAAAGACAGAAGAGGTTGTGTACTTTCATAGTTAAAGACAGAAGAGGTTGTGTACTTTCATAGTTGAAGACAGAAGAGGTTTTGTACTTTCATCGTTTAAGACAGAAGAGGTTGTGTACTTTCATAGTTGAAGACAGAAGGGGTTGTGTACTTTCATAGTTGAAGACAGAAGAGGTTGTGTACTTTCATAGTTAAAGACAGAAGGCGTTGTGTACTTTCATAGTTGAAGACAGAAGGGGTTGTGTACTTTCATAGTTTAAGACAGAAGAGATTGTGTACTTTCATAGTTAAAGACAGAAGAGGTTGTGTACTTTCATAGTTGAAGACAGAAGAGGTTGTGTACTTTCATAGTTGAAGACAGAAGGGGATGTGTACTTTCTTAGTTAAAGACAGAAGATGTTGTGTACTTTCATAGTTGAATACAGAAGAGGTTGTGTACTTTCATAGTTAAAGACAGAAGAGGTTGTGTACTTTCATAGTTAAAGACAGAAGGGGTTGTGTCCTTTCATAGTTGAAGACAGAAGAGGTTGTGTACTTTCATAGTTGAAGACAGAAGATGTTGTGTACTTTCATAGTTAAGACAGAAGAGGTTGTGTACTTTCATAGTTTAAGACAGAAGAGGTTGTGTACTTTCATAGTTGAAGACAGAAGAGGTTGTGTACTTTCATAGTTAAAGACAGAAGAGGTTGTGTACTTTCATAGTTAAAGACAGAAGAGGTTGTGTACTTTCATAGTTAAAGACAGAAGAGGTTGTGTACTTTCATAGTTGAAGACAGAAGAGGTTGTGTACTTTCATAGTTGAAGACAGAAGAGGTTGTGTACTTTCATAGTTAAAGACAGAAGAGGTTGTGTACTTTCATAGTTAAAGACAGAAGAGGTTGTGTACTTTCATAGTTAAAGACAGAAGAGGTTGTGTACTTTCATAGTTTAAGACAGAAGAGGTTGTGTACTTTCATAGTTGAAGACAGAAGAGGTTGTGTACTTTCATAGTTGAAGACAGAAGATGTTGTGTACTTTCATCATTTAAGACAGAAGAGGTTGTGTACTTTCATAGTTGAAGACAGAAGGGGTTGTGTACTTTCATAGTTGAAGACAGAAGAGGTTGTGTACTTTCATAGTTAAAGACAGAAGGCGTTGTGTACTTTCATAGTTGAAGACAGAAGGGGTTGTGTACTTTCATAGTTTAAGACAGAAGAGATTGTGTACTTTCATAGTTAAAGACAGAAGAGGTTGTGTACTTTCATAGTTGAAGACAGAAGAGGTTGTGTACTTTCATAGTTGAAGACAGAAGGGGATGTGTACTTTCTTAGTTAAAGACAGAATAGGTTGTGTACTTTCATAGTTGAAGACAGAAGAGGTTGTGTACTTTCATAGTTGAATACAGAAGAGGTTGTGTACTTTCATAGTTAAAGACAGAAGGGGATGTGTACTTTCATAGTTGAAGACAGAAGGGAATGTGTACTTTCATAGTTAAAGACAGAAGAGGTTGTGTACTTTCATAGTTGAATACAGAAGAGGTTGTGTACTTTCATAGTTAAAGACAGAATAGGTTGTGTACTTTCATAGTTAAATACAGAAGGGGTTGTGTACTTTCATAGTTGAAGACAGAAGAGGTTGTGTACTTTCATAGTTGAAGACAGAAGAGGTTGTGTACTTTCATAGTTGAAGACAGAAGAGGTTGTGTACTTTCATCGTTTAAGACAGAATAGGTTGTGTACTTTCATAGTTGAAGACAGAAGGGGTTGTGTACTTTCATAGTTGAAGACAGAAGGGGTTGTGTACTCTCATAGTTGAAGACAGAAGAGGTTGTGTACTTTCATAGTTAAAGACAGACGAGGTTGTGTACTTTCATAGTTGAAGACAGAAGAGGTTGTGTACTTTCATAGTTAAAGACAGAAGGCGTTGTGTACTTTCATAGTTGAAGACAGAAGGGGTTGTGTACTTTCATAGTTAAAGACAGAAGAGGTTGTGTACTTTCATAGTTGAAGACAGAAGAGGTTGTGTACTTTCATAGTTTAAGACAGAAGGGGTTGTGTCCTTTCATAGTTGAAGACAGAAGAGGTTGTGTACTTTCAAAGTTAAAGACAGAAGAGGTTGTGTACTTTCATAGTTAAAGACAGAAGAGGTTGTGTACTTTCATAGTTAAAGACAGAAGGCGTTGTGTACTTTCATAGTTGAAGACAGAAGGGGTTGTGTACTTTCATAGTTGAAGACAGAAGAGGTTGTGTACTTTCATAGTTTAAGACAGGATAGGTTGTGTACTTTCATAGTTAAAGACAGAAGAGGTTGTGTACTTTCATAGTTAAAGACAGAAGAGGTTGTGTACTTTCATAGTTGAAGACAGAAGGGGTTGTGTACTTTCATAGTTTAAGACAGAAGAGGTTGTGTACTTTCATAGTTTAAAGACAGAAGGCGTTGTGTACTTTCATAGTTTAAGACAGAAGAGGTTGTGTACTTTCATAGTTTAAAAGACAGACAAGGTTGTGTACTTTCATAGTTGAAAACAGAATAGGTTGTGTACTTTCATAGTTGAAGACAGAAGGGGTTGTGTACTTTCATAGTTGAAGACAGAAGAGGTTGTGTACTTTCATAGTTGAATACAGAAGAGGTTGTGTACTTTCATAGTTTAAGACAGAAGAGGTTGTGTACTTTCATAGTTAAAGACAGAAGAGGTTGTGTACTTTCATAGTTTAAGACAGAAGAGGTTGTGTACTTTCATAGTTTAAGACAGAATAGGTTGTGTACTTTCATAGTTTAAGACAGAAGAGGTTGTGTACTTTCATAGTTTAAGACAGAAGAGGTTGTGTACTTTAGTTTAAGACAGAAGAGGTTGTGTACTTTCATAGTTGAAGACAGAAGAGGTTGTGTATGTTCATAGTTTAAGACAGAATAGGTTGTGTACTTTCATAGTTTAAGACAGAAGAGGTTGTGTACTTTCATAGTTTAAGACAGAACGGGTTGTGTACTTTCATAGTTTAAGACAGAAGAGGTTGTGTACTTTCATAGTTGAAGACAGAAGGGGTTGTGTACTTTCATAGGTAAAGACAGAAGAGGTTGTGTACTTTCATAGTTGAAGACAGAAGAGGTTGTGTACTTTCATAGTTGAAGACAGAAGAGGTTGTGTACTTTCATAGTTGAAGACAGAAGAGGTTGTGTACTTTCATAGTTGAAGACAGAAGGGGATGTGTACTTTCATAGTTAAAGACAGCAGAGGTTGTGTACCTTCATAGTTGAAGACAGAAGAGGTTGTGTACTTTCATAGTTAAAGACAGAAGAGGTTGTGTACTTTCATAGTTGAAGACAGAAGATGTTGTGTACTTTCATCATTTAAGACAGAAGAGGTTGTGTACTTTCATAGTTGAAGACAGAAGGGGTTGTGTACTTTCATAGTTGAAGACAGAAGAGGTTGTGTACTTTCATAGTTAAAGACAGAAGGGGTTGTGTCCTTTCATAGTTGAAGACAGAAGAGGTTGTGTACTTGCATAGTTTAAAGACAGAAGGCGTTGTGTACTTTCATAGTTTAAGACAGAAGAGGTTGTGTACTTTCATAGTTTAAAAGACAGACAAGGTTGTGTACTTTCATAGTTGAAAACAGAAGAGGTTGTGTACTTTCATAGTTGAAGACAGAAGGGGTTGTGTACTTTCATAGTTGAAGACAGAAGAGGTTGTGTACTTTCATAGTTGAATACAGAAGAGGTTGTGTACTTTCATAGTTTAAGACAGAAGAGGTTGTGTACTTTCATAGTTTAAGACAGAATAGGTTGTGTACTTTCATAGTTTAAGACAGAAGAGGTTGTGTACTTTCATAGTTTAAGACAGAAGAGGTTGTGTACTTTAGTTTAAGACAGAAGAGGTTGTGTACTTTCATAGTTGAAGACAGAAGAGGTTGTGTATGTTCATAGTTTAAGACAGAATAGGTTGTGTACTTTCATAGTTTAAGACAGAAGAGGTTGTGTACTTTCATAGTTTAAGACAGAACGGGTTGTGTACTTTCATAGTTTAAGACAGAAGAGGTTGTGTACTTTCATAGTTGAAGACAGAAGGGGTTGTGTACTTTCATAGGTAAAGACAGAAGAGGTTGTGTACTTTCATAGTTGAAGACAGAAGAGGTTGTGTACTTTCATAGTTGAAGACAGAAGAGGTTGTGTACTTTCATAGTTGAAGACAGAAGAGGTTGTGTACTTTCATAGTTGAAGACAGAAGGGGATGTGTACTTTCATAGTTAAAGACAGCAGAGGTTGTGTACCTTCATAGTTGAAGACAGAAGAGGTTGTGTACTTTCATAGTTAAAGACAGAAGGGGTTGTGTACTTTCATAGTTAAAGACAGAAGAGGTTGTGTACTTTCATAGTTAAAGACAGAAGGGGTTGTGTACTTTCATAGTTGAAGACAGAAGAGGTTGTGTACTTTCAAAGTTGAAGACAGAAGAGGTTGTGTACTTTCATAGTTAAAGACAGAAGAGGTTGTGTACTTTCATAGTTTAAGACAGAAGAGGTTGTGTACTTTCATAGTTGAAGACAGAAGAGGTTGTGTACTTTCATAGTTAAAGACAGAAGAGGTTGTGTACTTTCATAGTTAAAGACAGAAGAGGTTGTGTACTTTCATAGTTAAAGACAGAAGGGGTTGTGTACTTTCATCGTTTAAGACAGAAGAGGTTGTGTACTTTCATAGTTGAAGACAGAAGAGGTTGTGTACTTTCATCGTTTAAGACAGAAGAGGTTGTGTACTTTCATAGTTAAAGACAGAAGAGGTTGTGTACTTTCATAGTTGAAGACAGAAGAGGTTGTGTACTTTCATAGTTGAAGACAGAAGAGGTTGTGTACTTTCATAGTTAAAGACAGAAGAGGTTGTGTACTTTCATAGTTAAAGACAGAAGAGGTTGTGTACTTTCATAGTTGAAGACAGAAGAGGTTTTGTACTTTCATCGTTTAAGACAGAAGAGGTTGTGTACTTTCATAGTTGAAGACAGAAGGGGTTGTGTACTTTCATAGTTGAAGACAGAAGAGGTTGTGTACTTTCATAGTTAAAGACAGAAGGCGTTGTGTACTTTCATAGTTGAAGACAGAAGGGGTTGTGTACTTTCATAGTTTAAGACAGAAGAGATTGTGTACTTTCATAGTTAAAGACAGAAGAGGTTGTGTACTTTCATAGTTGAAGACAGAAGAGGTTGTGTACTTTCATAGTTGAAGACAGAAGGGGATGTGTACTTTCTTAGTTAAAGACAGAAGATGTTGTGTACTTTCATAGTTGAATACAGAAGAGGTTGTGTACTTTCATAGTTAAAGACAGAAGAGGTTGTGTACTTTCATAGTTAAAGACAGAAGGGGTTGTGTCCTTTCATAGTTGAAGACAGAAGAGGTTGTGTACTTTCATAGTTGAAGACAGAAGATGGTGTGTACTTTCATAGTTAAGACAGAAGAGGTTGTGTACTTTCATAGTTTAAGACAGAAGAGGTTGTGTACTTTCATAGTTGAAGACAGAATAGGTTGTGTACTTTCATAGTTAAAGACAGAAGAGGTTGTGTACTTTCATAGTTAAAGACAGAAGAGGTTGTGTACTTTCATAGTTAAAGACAGAAGAGGTTGTGTACTTTCATAGTTGAAGACAGAAGAGGTTGTGTACTTTCATAGTTGAAGACAGAAGAGGTTGTGTACTTTCATAGTTAAAGACAGAAGAGGTTGTGTACTTTCATAGTTAAAGACAGAAGAGGTTGTGTACTTTCATAGTTAAAGACAGAAGAGGTTGTGTACTTTCATAGTTTAAGACAGAAGAGGTTGTGTACTTTCATAGTTTAAGACAGAAGAGGTTGTGTACTTTCATAGTTGAAGACAGAAGATGTTGTGTACTTTCATCATTTAAGACAGAAGAGGTTGTGTACTTTCATAGTTGAAGACAAAAGGGGTTGTGTACTTTCATAGTTGAAGACAGAAGAGGTTGTGTACTTTCATAGTTAAAGACAGAAGAGGTTGTGTACTTTCATAGTTAAAGACAGAAGAGGTTGTGTACTTTCATAGTTGAAGACAGAAGAGGTTTTGTACTTTCATCGTTTAAGACAGAAGAGGTTGTGTACTTTCATAGTTGAAGACAGAAGGGGTTGTGTACTTTCATAGTTGAAGACAGAAGAGGTTGTGTACTTTCATAGTTAAAGACAGAAGGCGTTGTGTACTTTCATAGTTGAAGACAGAAGGGGTTGTGTACTTTCATAGTTTAAGACAGAAGAGATTGTGTACTTTCATAGTTAAAGACAGAAGAGGTTGTGTACTTTCATAGTTGAAGACAGAAGAGGTTGTGTACTTTCATAGTTGAAGACAGAAGGGGATGTGTACTTTCTTAGTTTAAGACAGAAGAGGTTGTGTACTTTCATAGTTTAAGACAGAAGAGGTTGTGTACTTTCATAGTTGAAGACAGAAGATGTTGTGTACTTTCATCATTTAAGACAGAAGAGGTTGTGTACTTTCATAGTTGAAGACAGAAGGGGTTGTGTACTTTCATAGTTGAAGACAGAAGAGGTTGTGTACTTTCATAGTTAAAGACAGAAGAGGTTGTGTACTTTCATAGTTAAAGACAGAAGAGGTTGTGTACTTTCATAGTTGAAGACAGAAGAGGTTTTGTACTTTCATCGTTTAAGACAGAAGAGGTTGTGTACTTTCATAGTTGAAGACAGAAGGGGTTGTGTACTTTCATAGTTGAAGACAGAAGAGGTTGTGTACTTTCATAGTTAAAGACAGAAGGCGTTGTGTACTTTCATAGTTGAAGACAGAAGGGGTTGTGTACTTTCATAGTTTAAGACAGAAGAGATTGTGTACTTTCATAGTTAAAGACAGAAGAGGTTGTGTACTTTCATAGTTGAAGACAGAAGAGGTTGTGTACTTTCATAGTTGAAGACAGAAGGGGATGTGTACTTTCTTAGTTAAAGACAGAAGATGTTGTGTACTTTCATAGTTGAATACAGAAGAGGTTGTGTACTTTCATAGTTAAAGACAGAAGAGGTTGTGTACTTTCATAGTTAAAGACAGAAGGGGTTGTGTCCTTTCATAGTTGAAGACAGAAGAGGTTGTGTACTTTCATAGTTGAAGACAGAAGATGTTGTGTACTTTCATAGTTAAGACAGAAGAGGTTGTGTACTTTCATAGTTTAAGACAGAAGAGGTTGTGTACTTTCATAGTTGAAGACAGAAGAGGTTGTGTACTTTCATAGTTGAAGACAGAAGAGGTTGTGTACTTTCATAGTTGAAGACAGAAGGGGTTGTGTACTTTCATAGTTGAAGACAGAAGAGGTTGTGTACTTTCATAGTTAAAGACAGAAGGGGTTGTGTCCTTTCATAGTTGAAGACAGAAGAGGTTGTGTACTTTCATAGTTGAAGACAGAAGATGTTGTGTACTTTCATAGTTAAGACAGAAGAGGTTGTGTACTTTCATAGTTTAAGACAGAAGAGGTTGTGTACTTTCATAGTTGAAGACAGAAGAGGTTGTGTACTTTCATAGTTGAAGACAGAAGAGGTTGTGTACTTTCATAGTTGAAGACAGAAGAGGTTGTGTACTTTCATAGTTAAAGACAGAAGAGGTTGTGTACTTTCATAGTTAAAGACAGAAGAGGTTGTGTACTTTCATAGTTAAAGACAGAAGAGGTTGTGTACTTTCATAGTTTAAGACAGAAGAGGTTGTGTACTTTCATAGTTGAAGACAGAAGAGGTTGTGTACTTTCATAGTTGAAGACAGAAGATGTTGTGTACTTTCATCATTTAAGACAGAAGAGGTTGTGTACTTTCATAGTTGAAGACAGAAGGGGTTGTGTACTTTCATAGTTGAAGACAGAAGAGGTTGTGTACTTTCATAGTTAAAGACAGAAGGGGTTGTGTCCTTTCATAGTTGAAGACAGAAGAGGTTGTGTACTTGCATAGTTTAAAGACAGAAGGCGTTGTGTACTTTCATAGTTTAAGACAGAAGAGGTTGTGTACTTTCATAGTTTAAAAGACAGACAAGGTTGTGTACTTTCATAGTTGAAAACAGAAGAGGTTGTGTACTTTCATAGTTGAAGACAGAAGGGGTTGTGTACTTTCATAGTTGAAGACAGAAGAGGTTGTGTACTTTCATAGTTGAATACAGAAGAGGTTGTGTACTTTCATAGTTTAAGACAGAAGAGGTTGTGTACTTTCATAGTTAAAGACAGAAGAGGTTGTGTACTTTCATAGTTTAAGACAGAAGAGGTTGTGTACTTTCATAGTTTAAGACAGAATAGGTTGTGTACTTTCATAGTTTAAGACAGAAGAGGTTGTGTACTTTCATAGTTTAAGACAGAAGAGGTTGTGTACTTTAGTTTAAGACAGAAGAGGTTGTGTACTTTCATAGTTGAAGACAGAAGAGGTTGTGTATGTTCATAGTTTAAGACAGAATAGGTTGTGTACTTTCATAGTTTAAGACAGAAGAGGTTGTGTACTTTCATAGTTTAAGACAGAACGGGTTGTGTACTTTCATAGTTTAAGACAGAAGAGGTTGTGTACTTTCATAGTTGAAGACAGAAGGGGTTGTGTACTTTCATAGGTAAAGACAGAAGAGGTTGTGTACTTTCATAGTTGAAGACAGAAGAGGTTGTGTACTTTCATAGTTGAAGACAAAAGAGGTTGTGTACTTTCATAGTTGAAGACAGAAGAGGTTGTGTACTTTCATAGTTGAAGACAGAAGGGGATGTGTACTTTCATAGTTAAAGACAGCAGAGGTTGTGTACCTTCATAGTTGAAGACAGAAGAGGTTGTGTACTTTCATAGTTAAAGACAGAAGGGGTTGTGTACTTTCATAGTTAAAGACAGAAGAGGTTGTGTACTTTCATAGTTAAAGACAGAAGGGGTTGTGTACTTTCATAGTTGAAGACAGAAGAGGTTGTGTACTTTCAAAGTTGAAGACAGAAGAGGTTGTGTACTTTCATAGTTAAAGACAGAAGAGGTTGTGTACTTTCATAGTTTAAGACAGAAGAGGTTGTGTACTTTCATAGTTGAAGACAGAAGAGGTTGTGTACTTTCATAGTTAAAGACAGAAGAGGTTGTGTACTTTCATAGTTAAAGACAGAAGAGGTTGTGTACTTTCATAGTTAAAGACAGAAGAGGTTGTGTACTTTCATAGTTTAATACAGAAGAGGTTGTGTACTTTCATAGTTGAAGACAGAAGAGGTTGTGTACTTTCATCGTTTAAGACAGAAGAGGTTGTGTACTTTCATAGTTAAAGACAGAAGATGTTGTGTACTTTCATAGTTGAAGACAGAAGAGGTTGTGTACTTTCATAGTTGAAGACAGAAGAGGTTGTGTACTTTCATAGTTAAAGACAGAAGAGGTTGTGTACTTTCATAGTTAAAGACAGAAGAGGTTGTGTACTTTCATAGTTGAAGACAGAAGAGGTTTTGTACTTTCATCGTTTAAGACAGAAGAGGTTGTGTACTTTCATAGTTGAAGACAGAAGGGGTTGTGTACTTTCATAGTTGAAGACAGAAGAGGTTGTGTACTTTCATAGTTAAAGACAGAAGGCGTTGTGTACTTTCATAGTTGAAGACAGAAGGGGTTGTGTACTTTCATAGTTTAAGACAGAAGAGATTGTGTACTTTCATAGTTAAAGACAGAAGAGGTTGTGTACTTTCATAGTTGAAGACAGAAGAGGTTGTGTACTTTCATAGTTGAAGACAGAAGGGGATGTGTACTTTCTTAGTTAAAGACAGAAGATGTTGTGTACTTTCATAGTTGAATACAGAAGAGGTTGTGTACTTTCATAGTTAAAGACAGAAGAGGTTGTGTACTTTCATAGTTAAAGACAGAAGGGGTTGTGTCCTTTCATAGTTGAAGACAGAAGAGGTTGTGTACTTTCATAGTTGAAGACAGAAGATGTTGTGTACTTTCATAGTTAAGACAGAAGAGGTTGTGTACTTTCATAGTTTAAGACAGAAGAGGTTGTGTACTTTCATAGTTGAAGACAGAAGAGGTTGTGTACTTTCATAGTTAAAGACAGAAGAGGTTGTGTACTTTCATAGTTAAAGACAGAAGAGGTTGTGTACTTTCATAGTTAAAGACAGAAGAGGTTGTGTACTTTCATAGTTGAAGACAGAAGAGGTTGTGTACTTTCATAGTTGAAGACAGAAGAGGTTGTGTACTTTCATAGTTAAAGACAGAAGAGGTTGTGTACTTTCATAGTTAAAGACAGAAGAGGTTGTGTACTTTCATAGTTAAAGACAGAAGAGGTTGTGTACTTTCATAGTTTAAGACAGAAGAGGTTGTGTACTTTCATAGTTGAAGACAGAAGAGGTTGTGTACTTTCATAGTTGAAGACAGAAGATGTTGTGTACTTTCATCATTTAAGACAGAAGAGGTTGTGTACTTTCATAGTTGAAGACAGAAGGGGTTGTGTACTTTCATAGTTGAAGACAGAAGAGGTTGTGTACTTTCATAGTTAAAGACAGAAGGCGTTGTGTACTTTCATAGTTGAAGACAGAAGGGGTTGTGTACTTTCATAGTTTAAGACAGAAGAGATTGTGTACTTTCATAGTTAAAGACAGAAGAGGTTGTGTACTTTCATAGTTGAAGACAGAAGAGGTTGTGTACTTTCATAGTTGAAGACAGAAGGGGATGTGTACTTTCTTAGTTAAAGACAGAATAGGTTGTGTACTTTCATAGTTGAAGACAGAAGAGGTTGTGTACTTTCATAGTTGAATACAGAAGAGGTTGTGTACTTTCATAGTTAAAGACAGAAGGGGATGTGTACTTTCATAGTTGAAGACAGAAGGGAATGTGTACTTTCATAGTTAAAGACAGAAGAGGTTGTGTACTTTCATAGTTGAATACAGAAGAGGTTGTGTACTTTCATAGTTAAAGACAGAATAGGTTGTGTACTTTCATAGTTAAATACAGAAGGGGTTGTGTACTTTCATAGTTGAAGACAGAAGAGGTTGTGTACTTTCATAGTTGAAGACAGAAGAGGTTGTGTACTTTCATAGTTGAAGACAGAAGAGGTTGTGTACTTTCATCGTTTAAGACAGAATAGGTTGTGTACTTTCATAGTTGAAGACAGAAGGGGTTGTGTACTTTCATAGTTGAAGACAGAAGGGGTTGTGTACTCTCATAGTTGAAGACAGAAGAGGTTGTGTACTTTCATAGTTAAAGACAGACAAGGTTGTGTACTTTCATAGTTGAAGACAGAAGAGGTTGTGTACTTTCATAGTTAAAGACAGAAGGCGTTGTGTACTTTCATAGTTGAAGACAGAAGGGGTTGTGTACTTTCATAGTTAAAGACAGAAGAGGTTGTGTACTTTCATAGTTGAAGACAGAAGAGGTTGTGTACTTTCATAGTTTAAGACAGAAGGGGTTGTGTCCTTTCATAGTTGAAGACAGAAGAGGTTGTGTACTTTCAAAGTTAAAGACAGAAGAGGTTGTGTACTTTCATAGTTAAAGACAGAAGAGGTTGTGTACTTTCATAGTTAAAGACAGAAGGCGTTGTGTACTTTCATAGTTGAAGACAGAAGGGGTTGTGTACTTTCATAGTTGAAGACAGAAGAGGTTGTGTACTTTCATAGTTTAAGACAGGATAGGTTGTGTACTTTCATAGTTAAAGACAGAAGAGGTTGTGTACTTTCATAGTTAAAGACAGAAGAGGTTGTGTACTTTCATAGTTGAAGACAGAAGGGGTTGTGTACTTTCATAGTTTAAGACAGAAGAGGTTGTGTACTTTCATAGTTTAAAGACAGAAGGCGTTGTGTACTTTCATAGTTTAAGACAGAAGAGGTTGTGTACTTTCATAGTTTAAAAGACAGACAAGGTTGTGTACTTTCATAGTTGAAAACAGAATAGGTTGTGTACTTTCATAGTTGAAGACAGAAGGGGTTGTGTACTTTCATAGTTGAAGACAGAAGAGGTTGTGTACTTTCATAGTTGAATACAGAAGAGGTTGTGTACTTTCATAGTTTAAGACAGAAGAGGTTGTGTACTTTCATAGTTAAAGACAGAAGAGGTTGTGTACTTTCATAGTTTAAGACAGAAGAGGTTGTGTACTTTCATAGTTTAAGACAGAATAGGTTGTGTACTTTCATAGTTTAAGACAGAAGAGGTTGTGTACTTTCATAGTTTAAGACAGAAGAGGTTGTGTACTTTAGTTTAAGACAGAAGAGGTTGTGTACTTTCATAGTTGAAGACAGAAGAGGTTGTGTATGTTCATAGTTTAAGACAGAATAGGTTGTGTACTTTCATAGTTTAAGACAGAAGAGGTTGTGTACTTTCATAGTTTAAGACAGAACGGGTTGTGTACTTTCATAGTTTAAGACAGAAGAGGTTGTGTACTTTCATAGTTGAAGACAGAAGGGGTTGTGTACTTTCATAGGTAAAGACAGAAGAGGTTGTGTACTTTCATAGTTGAAGACAGAAGAGGTTGTGTACTTTCATAGTTGAAGACAGAAGAGGTTGTGTACTTTCATAGTTGAAGACAGAAGAGGTTGTGTACTTTCATAGTTGAAGACAGAAGGGGATGTGTACTTTCATAGTTAAAGACAGCAGAGGTTGTGTACCTTCATAGTTGAAGACAGAAGAGGTTGTGTACTTTCATAGTTAAAGACAGAAGAGGTTGTGTACTTTCATAGTTAAAGACAGAAGGGGTTGTGTACTTTCATAGTTGAAGACAGAAGAGGTTGTGTACTTTCAAAGTTGAAGACAGAAGAGGTTGTGTACTTTCATAGTTAAAGACAGAAGAGGTTGTGTACTTTCATAGTTTAAGACAGAAGAGGTTGTGTACTTTCATAGTTGAAGACAGAAGAGGTTGTGTACTTTCATAGTTAAAGACAGAAGAGGTTGTGTACTTTCATAGTTAAAGACAGAAGAGGTTGTGTACTTTCATAGTTAAAGACAGAAGAGGTTGTGTACTTTCATAGTTTAAGACAGAAGAGGTTGTGTACTTTCATAGTTGAAGACAGAAGAGGTTGTGTACTTTCATCGTTTAAGACAGAAGAGGTTGTGTACTTTCATAGTTGAAGACAGAAGGGGTTGTGTACTTTCATAGTTGAAGACAGAAGAGGTTGTGTACTTTCATAGTTAAAGACAGAAGGCGTTGTGTACTTTCATAGTTGAAGACAGAAGGGGTTGTGTACTTTCATAGTTTAAGACAGAAGAGATTGTGTACTTTCATAGTTAAAGACAGAAGAGGTTGTGTACTTTCATAGTTGAAGACAGAAGAGGTTGTGTACTTTCATAGTTGAAGACAGAAGAGGTTGTGTACTTTCATAGTTAAAGACAGAAGGGGTTGTGTCCTTTCATAGTTGAAGACAGAAGAGGTTGTGTACTTTCATAGTTGAAGACAGAAGATGTTGTGTACTTTCATAGTTTAAGACAGAAGAGGTTGTGTACTTTCATAGTTGAAGACAGAAGAGGTTGTGTACTTTCATAGTTAAAGACAGAAGAGGTTGTGTACTTTCATAGTTAAAGACAGAAGAGGTTGTGTACTTTCATAGTTAAAGACAGAAGAGGTTGTGTACTTTCATAGTTGAAGACAGAAGAGGTTGTGTACTTTCATAGTTGAAGACAGAAGAGGTTGTGTACTTTCATAGTTAAAGACAGAAGAGGTTGTGTACTTTCATAGTTAAAGACAGAAGAGGTTGTGTACTTTCATAGTTGAAGACAGAAGAGGTTTTGTACTTTCATCGTTTAAGACAGAAGAGGTTGTGTACTTTCATAGTTGAAGACAGAAGGGGTTGTGTACTTTCATAGTTGAAGACAGAAGAGGTTGTGTACTTTCATAGTTAAAGACAGAAGGCGTTGTGTACTTTCATAGTTGAAGACAGAAGGGGTTGTGTACTTTCATAGTTTAAGACAGAAGAGGTTGTGTACTTTCATAGTTAAAGACAGAAGGGGTTGTGTCCTTTCATAGTTGAAGACAGAAGATGTTGTGTACTTTCATAGTTAAGACAGAAGAGGTTGTGTACTTTCATAGTTTAAGACAGAAGAGGTTGTGTACTTTCATAGTTGAAGACAGAAGAGGTTGTGTACTTTCATAGTTAAAGACAGAAGAGGTTGTGTACTTTCATAGTTAAAGATAGAAGAGGTTGTGTACTTTCATAGTTAAAGACAGAAGAGGTTGTGTACTTTCATAGTTGAAGACAGAAGAGGTTGTGTACTTTCATAGTTGAAGACAGAAGAGGTTGTGTACTTTCATAGTTAAAAACAGAAGAGGTTGTGTACTTTCATAGTTAAAGACAGAAGAGGTTGTGTACTTTCATAGTTAAAGACAGAAGAGGTTGTGTACTTTCATAGTTTAAGACAGAAGAGGTTGTGTACTTTCATAGTTGAAGACAGAAGAGGTTGTGTACTTTCATAGTTGAAGACAGAAGATGTTGTGTACTTTCATCATTTAAGACAGAAGAGGTTGTGTACTTTCATAGTTGAAGACAGAAGGGGTTGTGTACTTTCATAGTTGAAGACAGAAGAGGTTGTGTACTTTCATAGTTAAAGACAGACGGCGTTGTGTACTTTCATAGTTGAAGACAGAAGGGGTTGTGTACTTTCATAGTTTAAGACAGAAGAGATTGTGTACTTTCATAGTTAAAGACAGAAGAGGTTGTGTACTTTCATAGTTGAAGACAGAAGAGGTTGTGTACTTTCATAGTTGAAGACAGAAGGGGATGTGTACTTTCTTAGTTAAAGACAGAATAGGTTGTGTACTTTCATAGTTGAAGACAGAAGAGGTTGTGTACTTTCATAGTTGAATACAGAATAGGTTGTGTACTTTCATAGTTAAAGACAGAAGGGGATGTGTACTTTCATAGTTGAAGACAGAAGGGAATGTGTACTTTCATAGTTAAATACAGAAGAGGTTGTGTACTTTCATAGTTGAATACAGAAGAGGTTGTGTACTTTCATAGTTAAAGACAGAATAGGTTGTGTACTTTCATAGTTAAATACAGAAGGGGTTGTGTACTTTCATAGTTGAAGACAGAAGAGGTTGTGTACTTTCATAGTTGAAGACAGAAAATGTTGTGTACTTTCATAGTTAAAGACAGAAGAGGTTGTGTACTTTCATAGTTTAAGACAGAAGAGGTTGTGTACTTTCATAGTTGAAGACAGAAGAGGTTGTGTACTTTCATAGTTGAAGACAGAAGAGGTTGTGTACTTTCATCGTTTAAGACAGAATAGGTTGTGTACTTTCATAGTTGAAGACAGAAGAGGTTGTGTACTTTCATCGTTTAAGACAGAATAGGTTGTGTACTTTCATAGTTGAAGACAGAAGGGGTTGTGTACTTTCATAGTTGAAGACCGAAGGGGTTGTGTACTCTCATAGTTGAAGACAGAAGAGGTTGTGTACTTTCATAGTTAAAGACAGACGAGGTTGTGTACTTTCATAGTTGAAGACAGAAGGGGTTGTGTACTTTCATAGTTGAAGACAGAAGAGGTTGTGTACTTTCATAGTTAAAGACAGAATGCGTTGTGTACTTTCATAGTTGAAGACAGAAGGGGTTGTGTACTTTCATAGTTAAAGACAGAAGAGGTTGTGTACTTTCATAGTTGAAGACAGAAGAGGTTGTGTACTTTCATAGTTTAAGACAGAAGAGGTTGTGTACGTTCATAGTTTAAGACAGAAGAGGTTGTGTACTTTCATAGTTGAAGACAGAAGAGGTTGTGTACTTTCATCGTTTAAGACAGAAGAGGTTGTGTACTTTCATAGTTGAATACAGAAGGGGTTGTGTCCTTTCATAGTTGAAGACAGAAGAGGTTGTGTACTTTCATAGTTAAAGACAGAAGAGGTTGTGTACTTTCATAGTTAAAGACAGAAGAGGTTGTGTACTTTCATAGTTGAAGACAGAAGAGGTTGTGTACTTTCATAGTTGAAGACAGAAGAGGTTGTTTACTTTCATAGTTAAAGACAGAAGAGGTTGTGTACTTTCATAGTTAAAGACAGAAGAGGTTGTGTACTTTCATAGTTAAAGACAGAAGAGGTTGTGTACTTTCATAGTTTAAGACATAAGAGGTTGTGTACTTTCATAGTTGAAGACAGAAGAGGTTGTGTACTTTCATAGTTGAAGACAGAAGATGTTGTGTACTTTCATAGTTGAAGACAGAAGGGGTTGTGTACTTTCATAGTTGAAGACAGAAGAGGTTGTGTACTTTCATAGTTAAAGACAGACGAGGTTGTGTACTTTCATAGTTGAAGACAGAAGGGGTTGTGTACTTTCATAGTTGAAGACAGAAGAGGTTGTGTACTTTCATAGTTGAAGACAGAAGAGGTTGTGTACTTTCATAGTTGAAGACAGAAGGGGATGTGTACTTTCTTAGTTAAAGACAGAAGATGTTGTGTACTTTCATAGTTAAAGACAGAAGAGGTTGTGTACTTTCATAGTTTAAGACAGAAGAGGTTGTGTACTTTCATAGTTAAAGACAGAAGAGGTTGTGTACTTTCATAGTTTAAGACAGAAGAGGTTGTGTACTTTCATAGTTAAAGACAGAAGAGGTTGTGTACTTTCATAGTTTAAGACAGAATAGGTTGTGTACTTTCATAGTTTAAGACAGAATAGGTTGTGTACTTTCATAGTTTAAGACAGAAGAGGTTGTGTACTTTCATAGTTTAAGACAGAAGAGGTTGTGTACTTTAGTTTAAGACAGAAGAGGTTGTGTACTTTCATAGTTGAAGACAGAAGAGGTTGTGTATGTTCATAGTTTAAGACATAATAGGTTGTGTACTTTCATAGTTTAAGACAGAAGAGGTTGTGTACTTTCATAGTTTAAGACAGAACGGGTTGTGTACTTTCATAGTTTAAGACAGAAGAGGTTGTGTACTTTCATAGTTGAAGACAGAAGGGGTTGTGTACTTTCATAGGTAAAGACAGAAGAGGTTGTGTACTTTCATAGTTGAAGACAGAAGAGGTTGTGTACTTTCATAGTTGAAGACAGAAGAGGTTGTGTACTTTCATAGTTGAAGACAGAAGAGGTTGTGTACTTTCATAGTTGAAGACAGAAGGGGATGTGTACTTTCATAGTTAAAGACAGCAAAGGTTGTGTACCTTCATAGTTGAAGACAGAAGAGGTTGTGTACTTTCATAGTTAAAGACAGAAGAGGTTGTGTACTTTCATAGTTAAAGACAGAAGGGGTTGTGTACTTTCATAGTTGAAGACAGAAGAGGTTGTGTACTTTCAAAGTTGAAGACAGAAGAGGTTGTGTACTTTCATAGTTAAAGACAGAAGAGGTTGTGTACTTTCATAGTTTAAGACAGAAGAGGTTGTGTACTTTCATAGTTGAAGACAGAAGAGGTTGTGTACTTTCATAGTTAAAGACAGAAGAGGTTGTGTACTTTCATAGTTAAAGACAGAAGAGGTTGTGTACTTTCATAGTTAAAGACAGAAGAGGTTGTGTACTTTCATAGTTTAAGACAGAAGAGGTTGTGTACTTTCATAGTTGAAGACAGAAGAGGTTGTGTACTTTCATCGTTTAAGACAGAAGAGGTTGTGTACTTTCATAGTTGAAGACAGAAGGGGTTGTGTACTTTCATAGTTGAAGACAGAAGAGGTTGTGTACTTTCATAGTTAAAGACAGAAAGCGTTGTGTACTTTCATAGTTGAAGACAGAAGGGGTTGTGTACTTTCATAGTTTAAGACAGAAGAGATTGTGTACTTTCATAGTTAAAGACAGAAGAGGTTGTGTACTTTCATAGTTGAAGACAGAAGAGGTTGTGTACTTTCATAGTTGAAGACAGAAGGGGATGTGTACTTTCTTAGTTAAAGACAGAAGATGTTGTGTACTTTCATAGTTGAATACAGAAGAGGTTGTGTACTTTCATAGTTAAAGACAGAAGAGGTTGTGTACTTTCATAGTTAAAGACAGAAGGGGTTGTGTCCTTTCATAGTTGAAGACAGAAGAGGTTGTGTACTTTCATAGTTGAAGACAGAAGATGTTGTGTACTTTCATAGTTAAGACAGAAGAGGTTGTGTACTTTCATAGTTTAAGACAGAAGAGGTTGTGTACTTTCATAGTTGAAGACAGAAGAGGTTGTGTACTTTCATAGTTAAAGACAGAAGAGGTTGTGTACTTTCATAGTTAAAGACAGAAGAGGTTGTGTACTTTCATAGTTAAAGACAGAAGAGGTTGTGTACTTTCATAGTTGAAGACAGAAGAGGTTGTGTACTTTCATAGTTGAAGACAGAAGGGGTTGTGTACTTTCATAGTTGAAGACAGAAGGGGTTGTGTACTCTCATAGTTGAAGACAGAAGAGGTTGTGTACTTTCATAGTTAAAGACAGACGAGGTTGTGTACTTTCATAGTTGAAGACAGAAGGGGTTGTGTACTTTCATAGTTGAAGACAGAAGAGGTTGTGTACTTTCATAGTTGAAGACAGAAGATGTTGTGTACTTTCATAGTTGAAGACAGAAGGGGATGTGTACTTTCTTAGTTAAAGACAGAAGATGTTGTGTACTTTCATAGTTAAAGACAGAAGAGGTTGTGTACTTTCATAGTTTAAGACAGAAGAGGTTGTGTACTTTCATAGTTAAAGACAGAAGAGGTTGTGTACTTTCATAGTTTAAGACAGAAGAGGTTGTGTACTTTCATAGTTAAAGACAGAAGAGGTTGTGTACTTTCATAGTTTAAGACAGAATAGGTTGTGTACTTTCATAGTTTAAGACAGAATAGGTTGTGTACTTTCATAGTTTAAGACAGAAGAGGTTGTGTACTTTCATAGTTTAAGACAGAAGAGGTTGTGTACTTTAGTTTAAGACAGAAGAGGTTGTGTACTTTCATAGTTGAAGACAGAAGATGTTGTGTATGTTCATAGTTTAAGACATAATAGGTTGTGTACTTTCATAGTTTAAGACAGAAGAGGTTGTGTACTTTCATAGTTTAAGACAGAACGGGTTGTGTACTTTCATAGTTTAAGACAGAAGAGGTTGTGTACTTTCATAGTTGAAGACAGAAGGGGTTGTGTACTTTCATAGGTAAAGACAGAAGAGGTTGTGTACTTTCATAGTTGAAGACAGAAGAGGTTGTGTACTTTCATAGTTGAAGACAGAAGAGGTTGTGTACTTTCATAGTTGAAGACAGAAGAGGTTGTGTACTTTCATAGTTGAAGACAGAAGGGGATGTGTACTTTCATAGTTAAAGACAGCAGAGGTTGTGTACCTTCATAGTTGAAGACAGAAGAGGTTGTGTACTTTCATAGTTAAAGACAGAAGAGGTTGTGTACTTTCATAGTTAAAGACAGAAGGGGTTGTGTACTTTCATAGTTGAAGACAGAAGAGGTTGTGTACTTTCAAAGTTGAAGACAGAAGAGGTTGTGTACTTTCATAGTTAAAGACAGAAGAGGTTGTGTACTTTCATAGTTTAAGACAGAAGAGGTTGTGTACTTTCATAGTTGAAGACAGAAGAGGTTGTGTACTTTCATAGTTAAAGACAGAAGAGGTTGTGTACTTTCATAGTTAAAGACAGAAGAGGTTGTGTACTTTCATAGTTAAATACAGAAGAGGTTGTGTACTTTCATAGTTTAAGACAGAAGAGGTTGTGTACTTTCATAGTTGAAGACAGAAGAGGTTGTGTACTTTCATCGTTTAAGACAGAAGAGGTTGTGTACTTTCATAGTTGAAGACAGAAGGGGTTGTGTACTTTCATAGTTGAAGACAGAAGAGGTTGTGTACTTTCATAGTTAAAGACAGAAAGCGTTGTGTACTTTCATAGTTGAAGACAGAAGGGGTTGTGTACTTTCATAGTTTAAGACAGAAGAGATTGTGTACTTTCATAGTTAAAGACAGAAGAGGTTGTGTACTTTCATAGTTGAAGACAGAAGAGGTTGTGTACTTTCATAGTTGAAGACAGAAGGGGATGTGTACTTTCTTAGTTAAAGACAGAAGATGTTGTGTACTTTCATAGTTGAATACAGAAGAGGTTGTGTACTTTCATAGTTAAAGACAGAAGAGGTTGTGTACTTTCATAGTTAAAGACAGAAGGGGTTGTGTCCTTTCATAGTTGAAGACAGAAGAGGTTGTGTACTTTCATAGTTGAAGACAGAAGATGTTGTGTACTTTCATAGTTAAGACAGAAGAGGTTGTGTACTTTCATAGTTTAAGACAGAAGAGGTTGTGTACTTTCATAGTTGAAGACAGAAGAGGTTGTGTACTTTCATAGTTAAAGACAGAAGAGGTTGTGTACTTTCATAGTTAAAGACAGAAGAGGTTGTGTACTTTCATAGTTAAAGACAGAAGAGGTTGTGTACTTTCATAGTTGAAGACAGAAGAGGTTGTGTACTTTCATAGTTGAAGACAGAAGAGGTTGTGTACTTTCATAGTTAAAGACAGAAGAGGTTGTGCACTTTCATAGTTAAAGACAGAAGAGGTTGTGTACTTTCATAGTTGAAGACAGAATGCGTTGTGTACTTTCATAGTTAAAGACAGAAGAGGTTGTGTACTTTCATAGTTGAAGACAGAAGAGGTTGTGTACTTTCATAGTTTAAGACAGAAGAGGTTGTGTACGTTCATAGTTTAAGACAGAAGAGGTTGTGTACTTTCATAGTTGAAGACAGAAGAGGTTGTGTACTTTCATCGTTTAAGACAGAAGAGGTTGTGTACTTTCATAGTTGAATACAGAAGGGGTTGTGTCCTTTCATAGTTGAAGACAGAAGAGGTTGTGTACTTTCATAGTTAAAGACAGAAGAGGTTGTGTACTTTCATAGTTAAAGACAGAAGAGGTTGTGTACTTTCATAGTTGAAGACAGAAGAGGTTGTGTACTTTCATAGTTGAAGACAGAAGAGGTTGTGTACTTTCATAGTTAAAGACAGAAGAGGTTGTGTACTTTCATAGTTAAAGACAGAAGAGGTTGTGTACTTTCATAGTTAAAGACAGAAGAGGTTGTGTACTTTCATAGTTTAAGACATAAGAGGTTGTGTACTTTCATAGTTGAAGACAGAAGAGGTTGTGTACTTTCATAGTTGAAGACAGAAGATGTTGTGTACTTTCATAGTTGAAGACAGAAGGGGTTGTGTACTTTCATAGTTGAAGACAGAAGAGGTTGTGTACTTTCATAGTTAAAGACAGACGAGGTTGTGTACTTTCATAATTGAAGACAGAAGGGGTTGTGTACTTTCATAGTTGAAGACAGAAGAGGTTGTGTACTTTCATAGTTGAAGACAGAAGAGGTTGTGTACTTTCATAGTTGAAGACAGAAGGGGATGTGTACTTTCTTAGTTAAAGACAGAAGATGTTGTGTACTTTCATAGTTAAAGACAGAAGAGGTTGTGTACTTTCATAGTTTAAGACAGAAGAGGTTGTGTACTTTCATAGTTAAAGACAGAAGAGGTTGTGTACTTTCATAGTTTAAGACAGAAGAGGTTGTGTACTTTCATAGTTAAAGACAGAAGAGGTTGTGTACTTTCATAGTTTAAGACAGAATAGGTTGTGTACTTTCATAGTTTAAGACAGAATAGGTTGTGTACTTTCATAGTTTAAGACAGAAGAGGTTGTGTACTTTCATAGTTTAAGACAGAAGAGGTTGTGTACTTTAGTTTAAGACAGAAGAGGTTGTGTACTTTCATAGTTGAAGACAGAAGAGGTTGTGTATGTTCATAGTTTAAGACATAATAGGTTGTGTACTTTCATAGTTTAAGACAGAAGAGGTTGTGTACTTTCATAGTTTAAGACAGAACGGGTTGTGTACTTTCATAGTTTAAGACAGAAGAGGTTGTGTACTTTCATAGTTGAAGACAGAAGGGGTTGTGTACTTTCATAGGTAAAGACAGAAGAGGTTGTGTACTTTCATAGTTGAAGACAGAAGAGGTTGTGTACTTTCATAGTTGAAGACAGAAGAGGTTGTGTACTTTCATAGTTGAAGACAGAAGAGGTTGTGTACTTTCATAGTTGAAGACAGAAGGGGATGTGTACTTTCATAGTTAAAGACAGCAAAGGTTGTGTACCTTCATAGTTGAAGACAGAAGAGGTTGTGTACTTTCATAGTTAAAGACAGAAGAGGTTGTGTACTTTCATAGTTAAAGACAGAAGGGGTTGTGTACTTTCATAGTTGAAGACAGAAGAGGTTGTGTACTTTCAAAGTTGAAGACAGAAGAGGTTGTGTACTTTCATAGTTAAAGACAGAAGAGGTTGTGTACTTTCATAGTTTAAGACAGAAGAGGTTGTGTACTTTCATAGTTGAAGACAGAAGAGGTTGTGTACTTTCATAGTTAAAGACAGAAGAGGTTGTGTACTTTCATAGTTAAAGACAGAAGAGGTTGTGTACTTTCATAGTTAAAGACAGAAGAGGTTGTGTACTTTCATAGTTTAAGACAGAAGAGGTTGTGTACTTTCATAGTTGAAGACAGAAGAGGTTGTGTACTTTCATCGTTTAAGACAGAAGAGGTTGTGTACTTTCATAGTTGAAGACAGAAGGGGTTGTGTACTTTCATAGTTGAAGACAGAAGAGGTTGTGTACTTTCATAGTTAAAGACAGAAAGCGTTGTGTACTTTCATAGTTGAAGACAGAAGGGGTTGTGTACTTTCATAGTTTAAGACAGAAGAGATTGTGTACTTTCATAGTTAAAGACAGAAGAGGTTGTGTACTTTCATAGTTGAAGACAGAAGAGGTTGTGTACTTTCATAGTTGAAGACAGAAGGGGATGTGTACTTTCTTAGTTAAAGACAGAAGATGTTGTGTACTTTCATAGTTGAATACAGAAGAGGTTGTGTACTTTCATAGTTAAAGACAGAAGAGGTTGTGTACTTTCATAGTTAAAGACAGAAGGGGTTGTGTCCTTTCATAGTTGAAGACAGAAGAGGTTGTGTACTTTCATAGTTGAAGACAGAAGATGTTGTGTACTTTCATAGTTAAGACAGAAGAGGTTGTGTACTCTCATAGTTTAAGACAGAAGAGGTTGTGTACTTTCATAGTTGAAGACAGAAGAGGTTGTGTACTTTCATAGTTAAAGACAGAAGAGGTTGTGTACTTTCATAGTTAAAGACAGAAGAGGTTGTGTACTTTCATAGTTAAAGACAGAAGAGGTTGTGTACTTTCATAGTTGAAGACAGAAGAGGTTGTGTACTTTCATAGTTGAAGACAGAAGGGGTTGTGTACTTTCATAGTTGAAGACAGAAGGGGTTGTGTACTCTCATAGTTGAAGACAGAAGAGGTTGTGTACTTTCATAGTTAAAGACAGACGAGGTTGTGTACTTTCATAGTTGAAGACAGAAGGGGTTGTGTACTTTCATAGTTGAAGACAGAAGAGGTTGTGTACTTTCATAGTTGAAGACAGAAGATGTTGTGTACTTTCATAGTTGAAGACAGAAGGGGATGTGTACTTTCTTAGTTAAAGACAGAAGATGTTGTGTACTTTCATAGTTAAAGACAGAAGAGGTTGTGTACTTTCATAGTTTAAGACAGAAGAGGTTGTGTACTTTCATAGTTAAAGACAGAAGAGGTTGTGTACTTTCATAGTTTAAGACAGAAGAGGTTGTGTACTTTCATAGTTAAAGACAGAAGAGGTTGTGTACTTTCATAGTTTAAGACAGAATAGGTTGTGTACTTTCATAGTTTAAGACAGAATAGGTTGTGTACTTTCATAGTTTAAGACAGAAGAGGTTGTGTACTTTCATAGTTTAAGACAGAAGAGGTTGTGTACTTTAGTTTAAGACAGAAGAGGTTGTGTACTTTCATAGTTGAAGACAGAAGATGTTGTGTATGTTCATAGTTTAAGACATAATAGGTTGTGTACTTTCATAGTTTAAGACAGAAGAGGTTGTGTACTTTCATAGTTTAAGACAGAACGGGTTGTGTACTTTCATAGTTTAAGACAGAAGAGGTTGTGTACTTTCATAGTTGAAGACAGAAGGGGTTGTGTACTTTCATAGGTAAAGACAGAAGAGGTTGTGTACTTTCATAGTTGAAGACAGAAGAGGTTGTGTACTTTCATAGTTGAAGACAGAAGAGGTTGTGTACTTTCATAGTTGAAGACAGAAGAGGTTGTGTACTTTCATAGTTGAAGACAGAAGGGGATGTGTACTTTCATAGTTAAAGACAGCAGAGGTTGTGTACCTTCATAGTTGAAGACAGAAGAGGTTGTGTACTTTCATAGTTAAAGACAGAAGAGGTTGTGTACTTTCATAGTTAAAGACAGAAGGGGTTGTGTACTTTCATAGTTGAAGACAGAAGAGGTTGTGTACTTTCAAAGTTGAAGACAGAAGAGGTTGTGTACTTTCATAGTTAAAGACAGAAGAGGTTGTGTACTTTCATAGTTTAAGACAGAAGAGGTTGTGTACTTTCATAGTTGAAGACAGAAGAGGTTGTGTACTTTCATAGTTAAAGACAGAAGAGGTTGTGTACTTTCATAGTTAAAGACAGAAGAGGTTGTGTACTTTCATAGTTAAATACAGAAGAGGTTGTGTACTTTCATAGTTTAAGACAGAAGAGGTTGTGTACTTTCATAGTTGAAGACAGAAGAGGTTGTGTACTTTCATCGTTTAAGACAGAAGAGGTTGTGTACTTTCATAGTTGAAGACAGAAGGGGTTGTGTACTTTCATAGTTGAAGACAGAAGAGGTTGTGTACTTTCATAGTTAAAGACAGAAAGCGTTGTGTACTTTCATAGTTGAAGACAGAAGGGGTTGTGTACTTTCATAGTTTAAGACAGAAGAGATTGTGTACTTTCATAGTTAAAGACAGAAGAGGTTGTGTACTTTCATAGTTGAAGACAGAAGAGGTTGTGTACTTTCATAGTTGAAGACAGAAGGGGATGTGTACTTTCTTAGTTAAAGACAGAAGATGTTGTGTACTTTCATAGTTGAATACAGAAGAGGTTGTGTACTTTCATAGTTAAAGACAGAAGAGGTTGTGTACTTTCATAGTTAAAGACAGAAGGGGTTGTGTCCTTTCATAGTTGAAGACAGAAGATGTTGTGTACTTTCATAGTTGAATACAGAAGATGTTGTGTACTTTCATAGTTAAGACAGAAGAGGTTGTGTACTTTCATAGTTTAAGACAGAAGAGGTTGTGTACTTTCATAGTTGAAGACAGAAGAGGTTGTGTACTTTCATAGTTAAAGACAGAAGAGGTTGTGTACTTTCATAGTTAAAGACAGAAGAGGTTGTGTACTTTCATAGTTAAAGACAGAAGAGGTTGTGTACTTTCATAGTTGAAGACAGAAGAGGTTGTGTACTTTCATAGTTGAAGACAGAAGAGGTTGTGTACTTTCATAGTTAAAGACAGAAGAGGTTGTGCACTTTCATAGTTAAAGACAGAAGAGGTTGTGTACTTTCATAGTTGAAGACAGAAGAGGTTTTGTACTTTCATCGTTTAAGACAGAAGAGGTTGTGTACTTTCATAGTTGAAGACAGAAGGGGTTGTGTACTTTCATAGTTGAAGACAGAAGAGGTTGTGTACTTTCATAGTTAAAGACAGAAGGCGTTGTGTGCTTTCATAGTTGAAGACAGAAGGGGTTGTGTACTTTCATAGTTTAAGACAGAAGATATTGTGTACTTTCATAGTTAAAGACAGAAGAGGTTGTGTACTTTCATAGTTGAAGACAGAAGAGGTTGTGTACTTTCATAGTTGAAGACAGAAGGGGATGTGTACTTTCATAGTTAAAGACAGAAGAGGTTGTGTACTTTCATAGTTGAATACAGAAGAGGTTGTGTACTTTCATAGTTAAAGACAGAATAGGTTGTGTACTTTCATAGTTAAATACAGAAGGGGTTGTGTACTTTCATAGTTGAAGACAGAAGAGGTTGTGTACTTTCATAGTTGAAGACAGAAAATGTTGTGTACTTTCATAGTTAAAGACAGAAGAGGTTGTGTACTTTCATAGTTTAAGACAGAAGAGGTTGTGTACTTTCATAGTTGAAGACAGAAGAGGTTGTGTACTTTCATAGTTGAAGACAGAAGAGGTTGTGTACTTTCATTGTTTAAGACAGAATAGGTTGTGTACTTTCATAGTTGAAGACAGAAGGGGTTGTGTACTTTCATAGTTGAAGACAGAAGGGGTTGTGTACTCTCATAGTTGAAGACAGAAGAGGTTGTGTACTTTCATAGTTAAAGACAGACGAGGTTGTGTACTTTCATAGTTGAAGACAGAAGGGGTTGTGTACTTTCATAGTTGAAGACAGAAGAGGTTGTGTACTTTCATAGTTAAAGACAGAAGGCGTTGTGTACTTTCATAGTTGAAGACAGAAGGGGTTGTGTACTTTCATAGTTAAAGACAGAAGAGGTTGTGTACTTTCATAGTTGAAGACAGAAGAGGTTGTGTACTTTCATAGTTTAAGACAGAAGAGGTTGTGTACGTTCATAGTTTAAGACAGAAGAGGTTGTGTACTTTCATAGTTGAAGACAGAAGAGGTTGTGTACTTTCATCGTTTAAGACAGAAGAGGTTGTGTACTTTCATAGTTGAATACAGAAGGGGTTGTGTCCTTTCATAGTTGAAGACAGAAGAGGTTGTGTACTTTCATAGTTAAAGACAGAAGAGGTTGTGTACTTTCATAGTTAAAGACAGAAGAGGTTGTGTACTTTCATAGTTGAAGACAGAAGAGGTTGTGTACTTTCATAGTTGAAGACAGAAGAGGTTGTGTACTTTCATAGTTAAAGACAGAAGAGGTTGTGTACTTTCATAGTTAAAGACAGAAGGCGTTGTGTACTTTCATAGTTGAAGACAGAAGGGGTTGTGTACTTTCATAGTTGAAGACAGAAGAGGTTGTGTACTTTCATAGTTTAAGACAGGATAGGTTGTGTACTTTCATAGTTAAAGACAGAAGAGGTTGTGTACTTTCATAGTTAAAGACAGAAGAGGTTGTGTACTTTCATAGTTGAAGACAGAAGGGGTTGTGTACTTTCATAGTTTAAGACAGAAGAGGTTGTGTACTTTCATAGTTTAAAGACAGAAGGCGTTGTGTACTTTCATAGTTTAAGACAGAAGAGGTTGTGTACTTTCATAGTTTAAAAGACAGACAAGGTTGTGTACTTTCATAGTTGAAAACAGAAGAGGTTGTGTACTTTCATAGTTGAAGACAGAAGGGGTTGTGTACTTTCATAGTTGAAGACAGAAGAGGTTGTGTACTTTCATAGTTGAATACAGAAGAGGTTGTGTACTTTCATAGTTTAAGACAGAAGAGGTTGTGTACTTTCATAGTTAAAGACAGAAGAGGTTGTGTACTTTCATAGTTTAAGACAGAAGAGGTTGTGTACTTTCATAGTTTAAGACAGAATAGGTTGTGTACTTTCATAGTTTAAGACAGAAGAGGTTGTGTACTTTCATAGTTTAAGACAGAAGAGGTTGTGTACTTTAGTTTAAGACAGAAGAGGTTGTGTACTTTCATAGTTGAAGACAGAAGAGGTTGTGTATGTTCATAGTTTAAGACAGAATAGGTTGTGTACTTTCATAGTTTAAGACAGAAGAGGTTGTGTACTTTCATAGTTTAAGACAGAACGGGTTGTGTACTTTCATAGTTTAAGACAGAAGAGGTTGTGTACTTTCATAGTTGAAGACAGAAGGGGTTGTGTACTTTCATAGGTAAAGACAGAAGAGGTTGTGTACTTTCATAGTTGAAGACAGAAGAGGTTGTGTACTTTCATAGTTGAAGACAGAAGAGGTTGTGTACTTTCATAGTTGAAGACAGAAGAGGTTGTGTACTTTCATAGTTGAAGACAGAAGGGGATGTGTACTTTCATAGTTAAAGACAGCAGAGGTTGTGTACCTTCATAGTTGAAGACAGAAGAGGTTGTGTACTTTCATAGTTAAAGACAGAAGAGGTTGTGTACTTTCATAGTTAAAGACAGAAGGGGTTGTGTACTTTCATAGTTGAAGACAGAAGAGGTTGTGTACTTTCAAAGTTGAAGACAGAAGAGGTTGTGTACTTTCATAGTTAAAGACAGAAGAGGTTGTGTACTTTCATAGTTTAAGACAGAAGAGGTTGTGTACTTTCATAGTTGAAGACAGAAGAGGTTGTGTACTTTCATAGTTAAAGACAGAAGAGGTTGTGTACTTTCATAGTTAAAGACAGAAGAGGTTGTGTACTTTCATAGTTAAAGACAGAAGAGGTTGTGTACTTTCATAGTTTAAGACAGAAGAGGTTGTGTACTTTCATAGTTGAAGACAGAAGAGGTTGTGTACTTTCATCGTTTAAGACAGAAGAGGTTGTGTACTTTCATAGTTGAAGACAGAAGGGGTTGTGTACTTTCATAGTTGAAGACAGAAGAGGTTGTGTACTTTCATAGTTAAAGACAGAAGGCGTTGTGTACTTTCATAGTTGAAGACAGAAGGGGTTGTGTACTTTCATAGTTTAAGACAGAAGAGATTGTGTACTTTCATAGTTAAAGACAGAAGAGGTTGTGTACTTTCATAGTTGAAGACAGAAGAGGTTGTGTACTTTCATAGTTGAAGACAGAAGGGGATGTGTACTTTCTTAGTTAAAGACAGAAGATGTTGTGTACTTTCATAGTTGAATACAGAAGAGGTTGTGTACTTTCATAGTTAAAGACAGAAGAGGTTGTGTACTTTCATAGTTAAAGACAGAAGGGGTTGTGTCCTTTCATAGTTGAAGACAGAAGAGGTTGTGTACTTTCATAGTTGAAGACAGAAGATGTTGTGTACTTTCATAGTTAAGACAGAAGAGGTTGTGTACTTTCATAGTTTAAGACAGAAGAGGTTGTGTACTTTCATAGTTGAAGACAGAAGAGGTTGTGTACTTTCATAGTTAAAGACAGAAGAGGTTGTGTACTTTCATAGTTAAAGACAGAAGAGGTTGTGTACTTTCATAGTTAAAGACAGAAGAGGTTGTGTACTTTCATAGTTGAAGACAGAAGAGGTTGTGTACTTTCATAGTTGAAGACAGAAGAGGTTGTGTACTTTCATAGTTAAAGACAGAAGAGGTTGTGTACTTTCATAGTTAAAGACAGAAGAGGTTGTGTACTTTCATAGTTGAAGACAGAAGAGGTTTTGTACTTTCATCGTTTAAGACAGAAGAGGTTGTGTACTTTCATAGTTGAAGACAGAAGGGGTTGTGTACTTTCATAGTTGAAGACAGAAGAGGTTGTGTACTTTCATAGTTAAAGACAGAAGGCGTTGTGTACTTTCATAGTTGAAGACAGAAGGGGTTGTGTACTTTCATAGTTTAAGACAGAAGAGATTGTGTACTTTCATAGTTAAAGACAGAAGAGGTTGTGTACTTTCATAGTTGAAGACAGAAGAGGTTGTGTACTTTCATAGTTGAAGACAGAAGGGGATGTGTACTTTCTTAGTTAAAGACAGAAGATGTTGTGTACTTTCATAGTTGAATACAGAAGAGGTTGTGTACTTTCATAGTTAAAGACAGAAGAGGTTGTGTACTTTCATAGTTAAAGACAGAAGGGGTTGTGTCCTTTCATAGTTGAAGACAGAAGAGGTTGTGTACTTTCATAGTTGAAGACAGAAGATGTTGTGTACTTTCATAGTTAAGACAGAAGAGGTTGTGTACTTTCATAGTTTAAGACAGAAGAGGTTGTGTACTTTCATAGTTGAAGACAGAAGAGGTTGTGTACTTTCATAGTTAAAGACAGAAGAGGTTGTGTACTTTCATAGTTAAAGATAGAAGAGGTTGTGTACTTTCATAGTTAAAGACAGAAGAGGTTGTGTACTTTCATAGTTGAAGACAGAAGAGGTTGTGTACTTTCATAGTTGAAGACAGAAGAGGTTGTGTACTTTCATAGTTAAAGACAGAAGAGGTTGTGTACTTTCATAGTTAAAGACAGAAGAGGTTGTGTACTTTCATAGTTAAAGACAGAAGAGGTTGTGTACTTTCATAGTTTAAGACAGAAGAGGTTGTGTACTTTCATAGTTGAAGACAGAAGAGGTTGTGTACTTTCATAGTTGAAGACAGAAGATGTTGTGTACTTTCATCATTTAAGACAGAAGAGGTTGTGTACTTTCATAGTTGAAGACAGAAGGGGTTGTGTACTTTCATAGTTGAAGACAGAAGAGGTTGTGTACTTTCATAGTTAAAGACAGAAGGCGTTGTGTACTTTCATAGTTGAAGACAGAAGGGGTTGTGTACTTTCATAGTTTAAGACAGAAGAGATTGTGTACTTTCATAGTTAAAGACAGAAGAGGTTGTGTACTTTCATAGTTGAAGACAGAAGAGGTTGTGTACTTTCATAGTTGAAGACAGAAGGGGATGTGTACTTTCTTAGTTAAAGACAGAATAGGTTGTGTACTTTCATAGTTGAAGACAGAAGAGGTTGTGTACTTTCATAGTTGAATACAGAATAGGTTGTGTACTTTCATAGTTAAAGACAGAAGGGGATGTGTACTTTCATAGTTGAAGACAGAAGGGAATGTGTACTTTCATAGTTAAAGACAGAAGAGGTTGTGTACTTTCATAGTTGAATACAGAAGAGGTTGTGTACTTTCATAGTTAAAGACAGAATAGGTTGTGTACTTTCATAGTTAAATACAGAAGGGGTTGTGTACTTTCATAGTTGAAGACAGAAGAGGTTGTGTACTTTCATAGTTGAAGACAGAAAATGTTGTGTACTGTGGAAGTGAATCAATGAGACGAGCAGACGGAGTATCGAGTCTCTGAACTTTACTTCCAAACAAATCCAACAGAACCAAGGTACAGCCACACCCTTAAGTCAACTCCCTCCTGTCACTCAATCAGTGTCCATTCTGAAGTGAGACACCTCCCTCTAGTGTCCACCACACAGGCCCCCCCCGAACATTCAGAATTGACATTCAGTGCAACACCAAACAAACGGAACTGAACACAACAAACCCCCAAAAGCAGTGCACCCAGTGTCTTCAGTCTCTTTTAGGAGGTCTGACCACGCGGCCATAACGACTGTATTTAACAGTCACAGGGAACGTGGAAGGGGAAAGGGTAAGGGTAGGGGCAGGGGGCCGTCCCCGCCGCCGCCGAGGCCTCGCCGGTGGAAAGGTAGGGGTAACAACGGCCGGAGGGCATGGGACAGGGGAATACTTGGGTGGCCGGCCCCGGCGCCGGGGCTGAGCCAGCTCCACCGGCCCATTTGGGACCACATGAGCAGGCTTAAGACGATCGACTGAGATCTGCTCCTTATTCCCCCCCATGTCCACCACAAAGTACTTGGGGCCCGGCTCGAGGACGCGGAAGGGCCCGTCATAGGGAGCCTGCAGTGGAGAACAGTGGGCATCATGACGGATGAACACATACCTCGCAGTCATCAGGTCCTTAGGAATGTAGGACTGGGGAAGGCAGTGATGTGTGGGAACTGGGGCAAACACCCTCGCTGCGTCCTGGAAGGCAGATCGGTGAGCTGTAGTGGACCAAGGGGCAGAGGAACCAGGAAGGAACTCCCCTGGGACCCTCAGCGGTTGACCAAAAACCAATTCGGCTGAAGAGGCCTGCAGGTCTTCTTTAGGGGCAGTACGCAGGCCCAACATGACCCACGGAAGACGGTCGACCCAGTTGCCATCTGTGAGCGTGGCCCGGAGAGCGGCCTTCATGGATCTGTGAAAACGCTCACACATGCCGTTGGCCTTTGGGTTGTATGCTGTGGTACGATGGAGTTTCACCCCAAGTCTCTCAGCCACGGTGCTCCACAGCTCAGAAGTGAACTGGGATCCCCTGTCCGAAGTCAAGTCCAATGGCGTGCCAAACCGAGTGACCCAGCCGAAGATAAACACCCGAGCCACCTCCGCAGCCGTTGTTGATGACAGGGGAACAACCTCCGGCCACCTGGTGGTCCTGTCCACCATAGTGAGGAGGTGTGTGAAACCCTGAGACGGGGGAAGTGGGCCCACCAGGTCCACGTGGACATGGTCAAACCGCCTCTCTGGAATGAGAAACGGCTCCAGGGGGGCCTTAGTGTGACGATGTACCTTGGCACGCTGGCACGCCACACAGGAGGCCGCCCATACTTTGACGTCCTTCCTAAGGCCCGGCCAGACGAACTTGGCCGCTACCAGCTTGACCGACGCCTTTACCCCAGGGTGTGAAAGGGCATGAATGGTGTCAAATACCCGGTGGCGCCAGTCAGTTGGAACCATGGGGCGGGGCTGGCCAGTGGAGACGTCACAGAGGAGCGTGGCGCCGCAGTCGTGAAACACCACATCCTCAAGTCGAAGTCCTGTCACAGCCGTCCTGAACGCCTGAAGGTCTGAGTCGGTGAGCTGGTCAGCAGCCATGGCAACATAGTCGATGCCCAGGTGCACAGGACTGACGCGCGCCCGGGAGAGGCAGTCCGCCACCTGGTTGTCTTTACCGGCTACATGCTGGATGTCGGTAGTGAACTCCGATATGGCGGAAAGTTGGCGCTGCTGCCGCCCCGACCATGGCTCCGTGGTCTTGGCCATGGCGAACGTTAGGGGCTTGTGGTCGACAAAAACTGTGAACTTGCGGCTCTCCAGCAAGAACCTGAAGTGACGTATGGCGAGGAAGAGGGCCAGGAGCTCCCTGTCGAATGTACTATACTTCCTCTCGTTGTCGCGCAGCTTCCTACTGAAGAAGGCCAGAGGCTGCCAGGCGCCAGCCACCCACTGCTCGCACACCGCACCTACTGCATAATCGGAGGCATCGGTGGTGAGGGCTATAGGAGCAGCAGGAGATGGGTGTGCCAGCATGGCAGCGTTGGCAAGGGCAGCCTTAGAGCCCTCAAATGCCTGGACCCGCTCCGGGGACCAGCCCACGTCATCGTTGGCTCTCTTCCCCTTCAACGCCTCGTACAGAGGTCTCATCAGGTGAGCCGCATGGGCTATAAACCTATTGTAAAAATTAACCATCCCCAGGAACTCCTGGAGAGGTTTGATGGTGAGGGGGCGGGGGAAAGCAGCAATTGCCTCCACCTTGGCGGGTAGAGGAACAGCCCCCTGGGAAGAGACATGGTGGCCCAGGAAATCCATGGCCGGCAGGCCAAACTGACATTTGGCCGGGTTCACGATCAGCCCATGCTCGTTGAGCCGCTCGAACAGTTGACGGAGATGTCCCCGATGCTCCTCCACCGATGCACTGGCTACCAGGATGTCGTCCAGATAAATAAACAAAAATGACAGGCCTCGCAGCACAGAGTCCATCAGCCGCTGGAATGTTTGCGCTGCCCCTTTAAGGCCGAATGGCATGCGCAGGAATTCAAACAGTCCAAACGGGGTGATAATGGCAGTCTTGGGCACGTCGAGCGGATGGACCGGTACCTGGTGGTAGCCACGCACCAAATCTATTTTAGAAAAAATGGTGGCGCCCGCCAGGTGGGCAGAGAAATCCTGGATATGTGGCACTGGGTACCGGTCATGAGTGGTGATGTTATTTAGGCGACGGAAATCACCACACGGACGCCACTTCCCGTCCGCCTTGGGGACCATGTGTAGTGGGGAGGCCCAAGGACTGTTGGACTGGCGCACAATGCCGAGCCGTTCCATTGTGGCAAACTCCTCCCTGGCTATTGCCAGTTTAGCAGCATCCAGGCGGCGCGCCCGTGCATAAACTGGCGGGCCCACCGTTGGGATGTAATGTTCCACCCCATGCTTGGCGACAGAGGCAGAGAAAGTGGGGACAGTCAGAGCAGGAAACTCAGCGAGGAGGCGCTGGTACATATCGCCTGTGGCGAGCATATTGGCCAGGGCAGGCGGCCCCGGCCCCCCTAGTGTGCAGGGGTATGTGTCAAAGGACACAGAGCCAATCAGCCTACGGTTCGCAACGTCCACTAACAGTCTGTGAGCACACAAAAAATCCGCGCCCAGTATAGGCACCGACACTGAAGCAATAATAAATTCCCAGCTAAACTGCTGTCCATGTAAACACATAGTCACGTACCTGGTACCAAACGTACGGATGGAAGTCCCATTAGCCGCGTCCAGGGGTGGTCCATGACCGTTTCCCAAGGCGTCCGTGGCCGACGCAGGCAGGATGCTCCTCTGGGCGCCAGAATCCACCAACAGACGCCTTCCAGACAACGTGTCCTCGATAAACAACAGCTCGTTGATATTGACGCCAGCGCTCATAGCCGCTAACGAGCGCCGGCTCTCGCGTTTCCCTGGTTACCAAAGGTGCATGGTGGAACACAGCTCTTCGCTTTGTTGCCAAAACGGCGATGATAATAACAAAGCCCTCTATCATCCCTCTGTGTCTGATCCCTGCGATCAGCCACCCGATCAGACACAGCAGCCACACAGTACTGACGGGAGGCCAGTAGTATTCTATCCGCCTCCTCTGCCAATCCCCGGTAATCCTTGGTGCGCACGAGAGGCGAGCTGGCCAGAGCCGTGCGCACCGGAGTCGGGAGTTGACGCAGGAACAGCTGCACAAAAATAAACGTAGCGTCACCTGAACCAAGCAGTGCTAGCATGTTCTCCATCAGTTCTGTTGGTTTACTGTCCCCCAATCCGTTGAGGGACAATAGGCGCTCCGCGCGCTCTGCATCTGACAGCTGGAAAATGCGCAACAGCTGTTCTCTGAGCGCGTCGTATTTGCCGGCTGCTGGCGGCTCTCTCAGGCATCCCATCAGCCGGCGTGTAGTGGAGGAATCCAATGCCGCAACAACATGGTAATATTTCGTCTCATCCGACGTTATTCCGCGGAGGTGAAATTGTGCCTCGATGTGCTGAAACCACGGGGCCGGGTCATGCTGCCAAAACTCTGGCAACTTGACTGTAGCTGCATACACTGCGGGAACCACAGCCGGTGGATTCTCGTTATTGCTCATATTTCACACGTTTAGGGTCACCACTGTGGAAGTGAATCAATGAGACGAGCAGACGGAGTATCGAGTCTCTGAACTTTACTTCCAAACAAATCCAACAGAACCAAGGTACAGCCACACCCTTAAGTCAACTCCCTCCTGTCACTCAATCAGTGTCCATTCTGAAGTGAGACACCTCCCTCTAGTGTCCACCACAGTACTTTCATAGTTAAAGACAGAAGAGGTTGTGTACTTTCATAGTTTAAGACAGAAGAGGTTGTGTACTTTCATAGTTGAAGACAGAAGAGGTTGTGTACTTTCATAGTTGAAGACAGAAGAGGTTGTGTACTTTCATCGTTTAAGACAGAATAGGTTGTGTACTTTCATAGTTGAAGACAGAAGAGGTTGTGTACTTTCATCGTTTAAGACAGAATAGGTTGTGTACTTTCATAGTTGAAGACAGACGGGGTTGTGTACTTTCATAGTTGAAGACAGAAGGGGTTGTGTACTCTCATAGTTGAAGACAGAAGAGGTTGTGTACTTTCATAGTTAAAGACAGACGAGGTTGTGTACTTTCATAGTTGAAGACAGAAGGGGTTGTGTACTTTCATAGTTGAAGACAGAAGAGGTTGTGTACTTTCATAGTTAAAGACAGAATGCGTTGTGTACTTTCATAGTTGAAGACAGAAGGGGTTGTGTACTTTCATAGTTAAAGACAGAAGAGGTTGTGTACTTTCATAGTTGAAGACAGAAGAGGTTGTGTACTTTCATAGTTTAAGACAGAAGAGGTTGTGTACGTTCATAGTTTAAGACAGAAGAGGTTGTGTACTTTCATAGTTGAAGACAGAAGAGGTTGTGTACTTTCATCGTTTAAGACAGAAGAGGTTGTGTACTTTCATAGTTGAATACAGAAGGGGTTGTGTCCTTTCATAGTTGAAGACAGAAGAGGTTGTGTACTTTCATAGTTAAAGACAGAAGAGGTTGTGTACTTTCATAGTTAAAGACAGAAGAGGTTGTGTACTTTCATAGTTGAAGACAGAAGAGGTTGTGTACTTTCATAGTTGAAGACAGAAGAGGTTGTGTACTTTCATAGTTAAAGACAGAAGAGGTTGTGTACTTTAATAGTTAAAGACAGAAGAGGTTGTGTACTTTCATAGTTAAAGACAGAAGAGGTTGTGTACTTTCATAGTTTAAGACATAAGAGGTTGTGTACTTTCATAGTTGAAGACAGAAGAGGTTGTGTACTTTCATAGTTGAAGACAGAAGATGTTGTGTACTTTCATAGTTGAAGACAGAAGGGGTTGTGTACTTTCATAGTTGAAGACAGAAGGGGTTGTGTACTCTCATAGTTGAAGACAGAAGAGGTTGTGTACTTTCATAGTTAAAGACAGACGAGGTTGTGTACTTTCATAGTTGAAGACAGAAGGGGTTGTGTACTTTCATAGTTGAAGACAGAAGAGGTTGTGTACTTTCATAGTTGAAGACAGAAGAGGTTGTGTACTTTCATAGTTGAAGACAGAAGGGGATGTGTACTTTCTTAGTTAAAGACAGAAGATGTTGTGTACTTTCATAGTTAAAGACAGAAGAGGTTGTGTACTTTCATAGTTTAAGACAGAAGAGGTTGTGTACTTTCATAGTTAAAGACAGAAGAGGTTGTGTACTTTCATAGTTTAAGACAGAAGAGGTTGTGTACTTTCATAGTTAAAGACAGAAGAGGTTGTGTACTTTCATAGTTTAAGACAGAATAGGTTGTGTACTTTCATAGTTTAAGACAGAATAGGTTGTGTACTTTCATAGTTTAAGACAGAAGAGGTTGTGTACTTTCATAGTTTAAGACAGAAGAGGTTGTGTACTTTAGTTTAAGACAGAAGAGGTTGTGTACTTTCATAGTTGAAGACAGAAGAGGTTGTGTATGTTCATAGTTTAAGACATAATAGGTTGTGTACTTTCATAGTTTAAGACAGAAGAGGTTGTGTACTTTCATAGTTTAAGACAGAACGGGTTGTGTACTTTCATAGTTTAAGACAGAAGAGGTTGTGTACTTTCATAGTTGAAGACAGAAGGGGTTGTGTACTTTCATAGGTAAAGACAGAAGAGGTTGTGTACTTTCATAGTTGAAGACAGAAGAGGTTGTGTACTTTCATAGTTGAAGACAGAAGAGGTTGTGTACTTTCATAGTTGAAGACAGAAGAGGTTGTGTACTTTCATAGTTGAAGACAGAAGGGGATGTGTACTTTCATAGTTAAAGACAGCAGAGGTTGTGTACCTTCATAGTTGAAGACAGAAGAGGTTGTGTACTTTCATAGTTAAAGACAGAAGAGGTTGTGTACTTTCATAGTTAAAGACAGAAGGGGTTGTGTACTTTCATAGTTGAAGACAGAAGAGGTTGTGTACTTTCAAAGTTGAAGACAGAAGAGGTTGTGTACTTTCATAGTTAAAGACAGAAGAGGTTGTGTACTTTCATAGTTTAAGACAGAAGAGGTTGTGTACTTTCATAGTTGAAGACAGAAGAGGTTGTGTACTTTCATAGTTAAAGACAGAAGAGGTTGTGTACTTTCATAGTTAAAGACAGAAGAGGTTGTGTACTTTCATAGTTAAAGACAGAAGAGGTTGTGTACTTTCATAGTTTAAGACAGAAGAGGTTGTGTACTTTCATAGTTGAAGACAGAAGAGGTTGTGTACTTTCATCGTTTAAGACAGAAGAGGTTGTGTACTTTCATAGTTGAAGACAGAAGAGGTTGTGTACTTTCATAGTTTAAGACAGAAGAGGTTGTGTACTTTCATAGTTGAAGACAGAAGAGGTTGTGTACTTTCATCGTTTAAGACAGAAGAGGTTGTGTACTTTCATAGTTGAAGACAGAAGGGGTTGTGTACTTTCATAGTTGAAGACAGAAGAGGTTGTGTACTTTCATAGTTAAAGACAGAAAGCGTTGTGTACTTTCATAGTTGAAGACAGAAGGGGTTGTGTACTTTCATAGTTTAAGACAGAAGAGATTGTGTACTTTCATAGTTAAAGACAGAAGAGGTTGTGTACTTTCATAGTTGAAGACAGAAGAGGTTGTGTACTTTCATAGTTGAAGACAGAAGGGGATGTGTACTTTCTTAGTTAAAGACAGAAGATGTTGTGTACTTTCATAGTTGAATACAGAAGAGGTTGTGTACTTTCATAGTTAAAGACAGAAGAGGTTGTGTACTTTCATAGTTAAAGACAGAAGGGGTTGTGTCCTTTCATAGTTGAAGACAGAAGAGGTTGTGTACTTTCATAGTTGAAGACAGAAGATGTTGTGTACTTTCATAGTTAAGACAGAAGAGGTTGTGTACTTTCATAGTTTAAGACAGAAGAGGTTGTGTACTTTCATAGTTGAAGACAGAAGAGGTTGTGTACTTTCATAGTTAAAGACAGAAGAGGTTGTGTACTTTCATAGTTAAAGACAGAAGAGGTTGTGTACTTTCATAGTTAAAGACAGAAGAGGTTGTGTACTTTCATAGTTGAAGACAGAAGAGGTTGTGTACTTTCATAGTTGAAGACAGAAGGGGTTGTGTACTTTCATAGTTGAAGACAGAAGGGGTTGTGTACTCTCATAGTTGAAGACAGAAGAGGTTGTGTACTTTCATAGTTAAAGACAGACGAGGTTGTGTACTTTCATAGTTGAAGACAGAAGGGGTTGTGTACTTTCATAGTTGAAGACAGAAGAGGTTGTGTACTTTCATAGTTGAAGACAGAAGATGTTGTGTACTTTCATAGTTGAAGACAGAAGGGGATGTGTACTTTCTTAGTTAAAGACAGAAGATGTTGTGTACTTTCATAGTTAAAGACAGAAGAGGTTGTGTACTTTCATAGTTTAAGACAGAAGAGGTTGTGTACTTTCATAGTTAAAGACAGAAGAGGTTGTGTACTTTCATAGTTTAAGACAGAAGAGGTTGTGTACTTTCATAGTTAAAGACAGAAGAGGTTGTGTACTTTCATAGTTTAAGACAGAATAGGTTGTGTACTTTCATAGTTTAAGACAGAATAGGTTGTGTACTTTCATAGTTTAAGACAGAAGAGGTTGTGTACTTTCATAGTTTAAGACAGAAGAGGTTGTGTACTTTAGTTTAAGACAGAAGAGGTTGTGTACTTTCATAGTTGAAGACAGAAGAGGTTGTGTATGTTCATAGTTTAAGACATAATAGGTTGTGTACTTTCATAGTTTAAGACAGAAGAGGTTGTGTACTTTCATAGTTTAAGACAGAACGGGTTGTGTACTTTCATAGTTTAAGACAGAAGAGGTTGTGTACTTTCATAGTTGAAGACAGAAGGGGTTGTGTACTTTCATAGGTAAAGACAGAAGAGGTTGTGTACTTTCATAGTTGAAGACAGAAGAGGTTGTGTACTTTCATAGTTGAAGACAGAAGAGGTTGTGTACTTTCATAGTTGAAGACAGAAGAGGTTGTGTACTTTCATAGTTGAAGACAGAAGGGGATGTGTACTTTCATAGTTAAAGACAGCAGAGGTTGTGTACCTTCATAGTTGAAGACAGAAGAGGTTGTGTACTTTCATAGTTAAAGACAGAAGAGGTTGTGTACTTTCATAGTTAAAGACAGAAGGGGTTGTGTACTTTCATAGTTGAAGACAGAAGAGGTTGTGTACTTTCAAAGTTGAAGACAGAAGAGGTTGTGTACTTTCATAGTTAAAGACAGAAGAGGTTGTGTACTTTCATAGTTTAAGACAGAAGAGGTTGTGTACTTTCATAGTTGAAGACAGAAGAGGTTGTGTACTTTCATAGTTAAAGACAGAAGAGGTTGTGTACTTTCATAGTTAAAGACAGAAGAGGTTGTGTACTTTCATAGTTAAAGACAGAAGAGGTTGTGTACTTTCATAGTTTAAGACAGAAGAGGTTGTGTACTTTCATAGTTGAAGACAGAAGAGGTTGTGTACTTTCATCGTTTAAGACAGAAGAGGTTGTGTACTTTCATAGTTGAAGACAGAAGGGGTTGTGTACTTTCATAGTTGAAGACAGAAGAGGTTGTGTACTTTCATAGTTAAAGACAGAAAGCGTTGTGTACTTTCATAGTTGAAGACAGAAGGGGTTGTGTACTTTCATAGTTTAAGACAGAAGAGATTGTGTACTTTCATAGTTAAAGACAGAAGAGGTTGTGTACTTTCATAGTTGAAGACAGAAGAGGTTGTGTACTTTCATAGTTGAAGACAGAAGGGGATGTGTACTTTCTTAGTTAAAGACAGAAGATGTTGTGTACTTTCATAGTTGAATACAGAAGAGGTTGTGTACTTTCATAGTTAAAGACAGAAGAGGTTGTGTACTTTCATAGTTAAAGACAGAAGGGGTTGTGTCCTTTCATAGTTGAAGACAGAAGAGGTTGTGTACTTTCATAGTTGAAGACAGAAGATGTTGTGTACTTTCATAGTTAAGACAGAAGAGGTTGTGTACTTTCATAGTTTAAGACAGAAGAGGTTGTGTACTTTCATAGTTGAAGACAGAAGAGGTTGTGTACTTTCATAGTTAAAGACAGAAGAGGTTGTGTACTTTCATAGTTAAAGACAGAAGAGGTTGTGTACTTTCATAGTTAAAGACAGAAGAGGTTGTGTACTTTCATAGTTGAAGACAGAAGAGGTTGTGTACTTTCATAGTTAAAGACAGAAGAGGTTGTGTACTTTCATAGTTTAAGACAGAAGAGGTTGTGTACTTTCATAGTTGAAGACAGAAGAGGTTGTGTACTTTCATAGTTAAAGACAGAAGAGGTTGTGTACTTTCATAGTTAAAGACAGAAGAGGTTGTGTACTTTCATAGTTAAAGACAGAAGAGGTTGTGTACTTTCATAGTTTAAGACAGAAGAGGTTGTGTACTTTCATAGTTGAAGACAGAAGAGGTTGTGTACTTTCATCGTTTAAGACAGAAGAGGTTGTGTACTTTCATAGTTGAAGACAGAAGGGGTTGTGTACTTTCATAGTTGAAGACAGAAGAGGTTGTGTACTTTCATAGTTAAAGACAGAAAGCGTTGTGTACTTTCATAGTTGAAGACAGAAGGGGTTGTGTACTTTCATAGTTTAAGACAGAAGAGATTGTGTACTTTCATAGTTAAAGACAGAAGAGGTTGTGTACTTTCATAGTTGAAGACAGAAGAGGTTGTGTACTTTCATAGTTGAAGACAGAAGGGGATGTGTACTTTCTTAGTTAAAGACAGAAGATGTTGTGTACTTTCATAGTTGAATACAGAAGAGGTTGTGTACTTTCATAGTTAAAGACAGAAGAGGTTGTGTACTTTCATAGTTAAAGACAGAAGGGGTTGTGTCCTTTCATAGTTGAAGACAGAAGAGGTTGTGTACTTTCATAGTTGAAGACAGAAGATGTTGTGTACTTTCATAGTTAAGACAGAAGAGGTTGTGTACTTTCATAGTTTAAGACAGAAGAGGTTGTGTACTTTCATAGTTGAAGACAGAAGAGGTTGTGTACTTTCATAGTTAAAGACAGAAGAGGTTGTGTACTTTCATAGTTAAAGACAGAAGAGGTTGTGTACTTTCATAGTTAAAGACAGAAGAGGTTGTGTACTTTCATAGTTGAAGACAGAAGAGGTTGTGTACTTTCATAGTTGAAGACAGAAGAGGTTGTGTACTTTCATAGTTAAAGACAGAAGAGGTTGTGCACTTTCATAGTTAAAGACAGAAGAGGTTGTGTACTTTCATAGTTGAAGACAGAAGAGGTTTTGTACTTTCATCGTTTAAGACAGAAGAGGTTGTGTACTTTCATAGTTGAAGACAGAAGGGGTTGTGTACTTTCATAGTTGAAGACAGAAGAGGTTGTGTACTTTCATAGTTAAAGACAGAAGGCGTTGTGTGCTTTCATAGTTGAAGACAGAAGGGGTTGTGTACTTTCATAGTTTAAGACAGAAGATATTGTGTACTTTCATAGTTAAAGACAGAAGAGGTTGTGTACTTTCATAGTTGAAGACAGAAGAGGTTGTGTACTTTCATAGTTGAAGACAGAAGGGGATGTGTACTTTCTTAGTTAAAGACAGAAGATGTTGTGTACTTTCATAGTTGAATACAGAAGAGGTTGTGTACTTTCATAGTTAAAGACAGAAGAGGTTGTGTACTTTCATAGTTAAAGACAGAAGGGGTTGTGTCCTTTCATAGTTGAAGACAGAAGAGGTTGTGTACTTTCATAGTTGAAGACAGAAGATGTTGTGTACTTTCATAGTTAAGACAGAAGAGGTTGTGTACTTTCATAGTTTAAGACAGAAGAGGTTGTGTACTTTCATAGTTGAAGACAGAAGAGGTTGTGTACTTTCATAGTTAAAGACAGAATAGGTTGTGTACTTTCATAGTTAAAGACAGAAGAGGTTGTGTACTTTCATAGTTAAAGACAGAAGAGGTTGTGTACTTTCATAGTTGAAGACAGAAGAGGTTGTGTACTTTCATAGTTAAAGACAGAAGAGGTTGTGTACTTTCATAGTTAAAGACAGAAGAGGTTGTGTACTTTCATAGTTAAAGACAGAAGAGGTTGTGTACTTTCATAGTTTAAGACAGAAGAGGTTGTGTACTTTCATAGTTGAAGACAGAAGATGTTGTGTACTTTCATAGTTGAAGACAGAAGATGTTGTGTACTTTCATCATTTAAGACAGAAGAGGTTGTGTACTTTCATAGTTGAAGACAGAATGGGTTGTGTACTTTCATAGTTGAAGACAGAAGAGGTTGTGTACTTTCATAGTTAAAGACATAAGGTGTTGTGTACTTTCATAGTTGAAGACAGAAGGGGTTGTGTACTTTCATAGTTTAAGACAGAAGAGGTTGTGTACTTTCATAGTTAAAGACAGAAGAGGTTGTGTACTTTCATAGTTTAAGACAGAAGAGGTTGTGTACTTTCATAGTTTAAGACAGAATAGGTTGTGTACTTTCATAGTTTAAGACAGAAGAGGTTGTGTACTTTCATAGTTTAAGACAGAAGAGGTTGTGTACTTTAGTTTAAGACAGAAGAGGTTGTGTACTTTCATAGTTGAAGACAGAAGAGGTTGTGTATGTTCATAGTTTAAGACAGAATAGGTTGTGTACTTTCATAGTTTAAGACAGAAGAGGTTGTGTACTTTCATAGTTTAAGACAGAACGGGTTGTGTACTTTCATAGTTTAAGACAGAAGAGGTTGTGTACTTTCATAGTTGAAGACAGAAGGGGTTGTGTACTTTCATAGGTAAAGACAGAAGAGGTTGTGTACTTTCATAGTTGAAGACAGAAGAGGTTGTGTACTTTCATAGTTGAAGACAGAAGAGGTTGTGTACTTTCATAGTTGAAGACAGAAGAGGTTGTGTACTTTCATAGTTGAAGACAGAAGGGGATGTGTACTTTCATAGTTAAAGACAGCAGAGGTTGTGTACCTTCATAGTTGAAGACAGAAGAGGTTGTGTACTTTCATAGTTAAAGACAGAAGAGGTTGTGTACTTTCATAGTTAAAGACAGAAGGGGTTGTGTACTTTCATAGTTGAAGACAGAAGAGGTTGTGTACTTTCAAAGTTGAAGACAGAAGAGGTTGTGTACTTTCATAGTTAAAGACAGAAGAGGTTGTGTACTTTCATAGTTTAAGACAGAAGAGGTTGTGTACTTTCATAGTTGAAGACAGAAGAGGTTGTGTACTTTCATAGTTAAAGACAGAAGAGGTTGTGTACTTTCATAGTTAAAGACAGAAGAGGTTGTGTACTTTCATAGTTAAAGACAGAAGAGGTTGTGTACTTTCATAGTTTAAGACAGAAGAGGTTGTGTACTTTCATAGTTGAAGACAGAAGAGGTTGTGTACTTTCATCGTTTAAGACAGAAGAGGTTGTGTACTTTCATAGTTGAAGACAGAAGGGGTTGTGTACTTTCATAGTTGAAGACAGAAGAGGTTGTGTACTTTCATAGTTAAAGACAGAAGGCGTTGTGTACTTTCATAGTTGAAGACAGAAGGGGTTGTGTACTTTCATAGTTTAAGACAGAAGAGATTGTGTACTTTCATAGTTAAAGACAGAAGAGGTTGTGTACTTTCATAGTTGAAGACAGAAGAGGTTGTGTACTTTCATAGTTGAAGACAGAAGGGGATGTGTACTTTCTTAGTTAAAGACAGAAGATGTTGTGTACTTTCATAGTTGAATACAGAAGAGGTTGTGTACTTTCATAGTTAAAGACAGAAGAGGTTGTGTACTTTCATAGTTAAAGACAGAAGGGGTTGTGTCCTTTCATAGTTGAAGACAGAAGAGGTTGTGTACTTTCATAGTTGAAGACAGAAGATGTTGTGTACTTTCATAGTTAAGACAGAAGAGGTTGTGTACTTTCATAGTTTAAGACAGAAGAGGTTGTGTACTTTCATAGTTGAAGACAGAAGAGGTTGTGTACTTTCATAGTTAAAGACAGAAGAGGTTGTGTACTTTCATAGTTAAAGACAGAAGAGGTTGTGTACTTTCATAGTTAAAGACAGAAGAGGTTGTGTACTTTCATAGTTGAAGACAGAAGAGGTTGTGTACTTTCATAGTTGAAGACAGAAGAGGTTGTGTACTTTCATAGTTAAAGACAGAAGAGGTTGTGTACTTTCATAGTTAAAGACAGAAGAGGTTGTGTACTTTCATAGTTGAAGACAGAAGAGGTTTTGTACTTTCATAGTTGAAGACAGAAGGGGATGTGTACTTTCTTAGTTAAAGACAGAAGATGTTGTGTACTTTCATAGTTGAATACAGAAGAGGTTGTGTACTTTCATAGTTAAAGACAGAAGAGGTTGTGTACTTTCATAGTTAAAGACAGAAGGGGTTGTGTCCTTTCATAGTTGAAGACAGAAGAGGTTGTGTACTTTCATAGTTGAAGACAGAAGATGTTGTGTACTTTCATAGTTAAGACAGAAGAGGTTGTGTACTTTCATAGTTTAAGACAGAAGAGGTTGTGTACTTTCATAGTTGAAGACAGAAGAGGTTGTGTACTTTCATAGTTAAAGACAGAAGAGGTTGTGTACTTTCATAGTTAAAGACAGAAGAGGTTGTGTACTTTCATAGTTAAAGACAGAAGAGGTTGTGTACTTTCATAGTTGAAGACAGAAGAGGTTGTGTACTTTCATAGTTGAAGACAGAAGAGGTTGTGTACTTTCATAGTTAAAGACAGAAGAGGTTGTGCACTTTCATAGTTAAAGACAGAAGAGGTTGTGTACTTTCATAGTTGAAGACAGAAGAGGTTTTGTACTTTCATCGTTTAAGACAGAAGAGGTTGTGTACTTTCATAGTTGAAGACAGAAGGGGTTGTGTACTTTCATAGTTGAAGACAGAAGAGGTTGTGTACTTTCATAGTTAAAGACAGAAGGCGTTGTGTGCTTTCATAGTTGAAGACAGAAGGGGTTGTGTACTTTCATAGTTTAAGACAGAAGATATTGTGTACTTTCATAGTTAAAGACAGAAGAGGTTGTGTACTTTCATAGTTGAAGACAGAAGAGGTTGTGTACTTTCATAGTTGAAGACAGAAGGGGATGTGTACTTTCTTAGTTAAAGACAGAAGATGTTGTGTACTTTCATAGTTGAATACAGAAGAGGTTGTGTACTTTCATAGTTAAAGACAGAAGAGGTTGTGTACTTTCATAGTTAAAGACAGAAGGGGTTGTGTCCTTTCATAGTTGAAGACAGAAGAGGTTGTGTACTTTCATAGTTGAAGACAGAAGATGTTGTGTACTTTCATAGTTAAGACAGAAGAGGTTGTGTACTTTCATAGTTTAAGACAGAAGAGGTTGTGTACTTTCATAGTTGAAGACAGAAGAGGTTGTGTACTTTCATAGTTAAAGACAGAATAGGTTGTGTACTTTCATAGTTAAAGACAGAAGAGGTTGTGTACTTTCATAGTTAAAGACAGAAGAGGTTGTGTACTTTCATAGTTGAAGACAGAAGAGGTTGTGTACTTTCATAGTTAAAGACAGAAGAGGCTGTGTACTTTCATAGTTAAAGACAGAAGAGGTTGTGTACTTTCATAGTTAAAGACAGAAGAGGTTGTGTACTTTCATAGTTTAAGACAGAAGAGGTTGTGTACTTTCATAGTTGAAGACAGAAGAGGTTGTGTACTTTCATAGTTGAAGACAGAAGATGTTGTGTACTTTCATCATTTAAGACAGAAGAGGTTGTGTACTTTCATAGTTGAAGACAGAATGGGTTGTGTACTTTCATAGTTGAAGACAGAAGAGGTTGTGTACTTTCATAGTTAAAGACAGAAGGTGTTGTGTACTTTCATAGTTGAAGACAGAAGGGGTTGTGTACTTTCATAGTTTAAGACAGAAGAGGTTGTGTACTTTCATAGTTAAAGACAGAAGAGGTTGTGTACTTTCATAGTTTAAGACAGAAGAGGTTGTGTACTTTCATAGTTTAAGACAGAATAGGTTGTGTACTTTCATAGTTTAAGACAGAAGAGGTTGTGTACTTTCATAGTTTAAGACAGAAGAGGTTGTGTACTTTAGTTTAAGACAGAAGAGGTTGTGTACTTTCATAGTTGAAGACAGAAGAGGTTGTGTATGTTCATAGTTTAAGACAGAATAGGTTGTGTACTTTCATAGTTTAAGACAGAAGAGGTTGTGTACTTTCATAGTTTAAGACAGAACGGGTTGTGTACTTTCATAGTTTAAGACAGAAGAGGTTGTGTACTTTCATAGTTGAAGACAGAAGGGGTTGTGTACTTTCATAGGTAAAGACAGAAGAGGTTGTGTACTTTCATAGTTGAAGACAGAAGAGGTTGTGTACTTTCATAGTTGAAGACAGAAGAGGTTGTGTACTTTCATAGTTGAAGACAGAAGAGGTTGTGTACTTTCATAGTTGAAGACAGAAGGGGATGTGTACTTTCATAGTTAAAGACAGCAGAGGTTGTGTACCTTCATAGTTGAAGACAGAAGAGGTTGTGTACTTTCATAGTTAAAGACAGAAGAGGTTGTGTACTTTCATAGTTAAAGACAGAAGGGGTTGTGTACTTTCATAGTTGAAGACAGAAGAGGTTGTGTACTTTCAAAGTTGAAGACAGAAGAGGTTGTGTACTTTCATAGTTAAAGACAGAAGAGGTTGTGTACTTTCATAGTTTAAGACAGAAGAGGTTGTGTACTTTCATAGTTGAAGACAGAAGAGGTTGTGTACTTTCATAGTTAAAGACAGAAGAGGTTGTGTACTTTCATAGTTAAAGACAGAAGAGGTTGTGTACTTTCATAGTTAAAGACAGAAGAGGTTGTGTACTTTCATAGTTTAAGACAGAAGAGGTTGTGTACTTTCATAGTTGAAGACAGAAGAGGTTGTGTACTTTCATCGTTTAAGACAGAAGAGGTTGTGTACTTTCATAGTTGAAGACAGAAGGGGTTGTGTACTTTCATAGTTGAAGACAGAAGAGGTTGTGTACTTTCATAGTTAAAGACAGAAGGCGTTGTGTACTTTCATAGTTGAAGACAGAAGGGGTTGTGTACTTTCATAGTTTAAGACAGAAGAGATTGTGTACTTTCATAGTTAAAGACAGAAGAGGTTGTGTACTTTCATAGTTGAAGACAGAAGAGGTTGTGTACTTTCATAGTTGAAGACAGAAGGGGATGTGTACTTTCTTAGTTAAATACAGAAGATGTTGTGTACTTTCATAGTTGAATACAGAAGAGGTTGTGTACTTTCATAGTTAAAGACAGAAGAGGTTGTGTACTTTCATAGTTAAAGACAGAAGGGGTTGTGTCCTTTCATAGTTGAAGACAGAAGAGGTTGTGTACTTTCATAGTTGAAGACAGAAGATGTTGTGTACTTTCATAGTTAAGACAGAAGAGGTTGTGTACTTTCATAGTTTAAGACAGAAGAGGTTGTGTACTTTCATAGTTGAAGACAGAAGAGGTTGTGTACTTTCATAGTTAAAGACAGAAGAGGTTGTGTACTTTCATAGTTAAAGACAGAAGAGGTTGTGTACTTTCATAGTTAAAGACAGAAGAGGTTGTGTACTTTCATAGTTGAAGACAGAAGAGGTTGTGTACTTTCATAGTTGAAGACAGAAGAGGTTGTGTACTTTCATAGTTAAAGACAGAAGAGGTTGTGTACTTTCATAGTTAAAGACAGAAGAGGTTGTGTACTTTCATAGTTGAAGACAGAAGAGGTTTTGTACTTTCATCGTTTAAGACAGAAGAGGTTGTGTACTTTCATAGTTGAAGACAGAAGGGGTTGTGTACTTTCATAGTTGAAGACAGAAGAGGTTGTGTACTTTCATAGTTAAAGACAGAAGGCGTTGTGTACTTTCATAGTTGAAGACAGAAGGGGTTGTGTACTTTCATAGTTTAAGACAGAAGAGATTGTGTACTTTCATAGTTAAAGACAGAAGAGGTTGTGTACTTTCATAGTTGAAGACAGAAGAGGTTGTGTACTTTCATAGTTGAAGACAGAAGGGGATGTGTACTTTCTTAGTTAAAGACAGAAGATGTTGTGTACTTTCATAGTTGAATACAGAAGAGGTTGTGTACTTTCATAGTTAAAGACAGAAGAGGTTGTGTACTTTCATAGTTAAAGACAGAAGGGGTTGTGTCCTTTCATAGTTGAAGACAGAAGAGGTTGTGTACTTTCATAGTTGAAGACAGAAGATGTTGTGTACTTGCATAGTTAAGACAGAAGAGGTTGTGTACTTTCATAGTTTAAGACAGAAGAGGTTGTGTACTTTCATAGTTGAAGACAGAAGAGGTTGTGTACTTTCATAGTTAAAGACAGAAGAGGTTGTGTACTTTCATAGTTAAAGATAGAAGAGGTTGTGTACTTTCATAGTTAAAGACAGAAGAGGTTGTGTACTTTCATAGTTGAAGACAGAAGAGGTTGTGTACTTTCATAGTTGAAGACAGAAGAGGTTGTGTACTTTCATAGTTAAAGACAGAAGAGGTTGTGTACTTTCATAGTTAAAGACAGAAGAGGTTGTGTACTTTCATAGTTAAAGACAGAAGAGGTTGTGTACTTTCATAGTTTAAGACAGAAGAGGTTGTGTACTTTCATAGTTGAAGACAGAAGAGGTTGTGTACTTTCATAGTTGAAGACAGAAGATGTTGTGTACTTTCATCATTTAAGACAGAAGAGGTTGTGTACTTTCATAGTTGAAGACAGAAGGGGTTGTGTACTTTCATAGTTGAAGACAGAAGAGGTTGTGTACTTTCATAGTTAAAGACAGAAGGCGTTGTGTACTTTCATAGTTGAAGACAGAAGGGGTTGTGTACTTTCATAGTTTAAGACAGAAGAGATTGTGTACTTTCATAGTTAAAGACAGAAGAGGTTGTGTACTTTCATAGTTGAAGACAGAAGAGGTTGTGTACTTTCATAGTTGAAGACAGAAGGGGATGTGTACTTTCTTAGTTAAAGACAGAATAGGTTGTGTACTTTCATAGTTGAAGACAGAAGAGGTTGTGTACTTTCATAGTTGAATACAGAAGAGGTTGTGTACTTTCATAGTTAAAGACAGAAGGGGATGTGTACTTTCATAGTTGAAGACAGAAGGGAATGTGTACTTTCATAGTTAAAGACAGAAGAGGTTGTGTACTTTCATAGTTGAATACAGAAGAGGTTGTGTACTTTCATAGTTAAAGACAGAATAGGTTGTGTACTTTCATAGTTAAATACAGAAGGGGTTGTGTACTTTCATAGTTGAAGACAGAAGAGGTTGTGTACTTTCATAGTTGAAGACAGAAAATGTTGTGTACTTTCATAGTTAAAGACAGAAGAGGTTGTGTACTTTCATAGTTTAAGACAGAAGAGGTTGTGTACTTTCATAGTTGAAGACAGAAGAGGTTGTGTACTTTCATAGTTGAAGACAGAAGAGGTTGTGTACTTTCATCGTTTAAGACAGAATAGGTTGTGTACTTTCATAGTTGAAGACAGAAGGGGTTGTGTACTTTCATAGTTGAAGACAGAAGGGGTTGTGTACTCTCATAGTTGAAGACAGAAGAGGTTGTGTACTTTCATAGTTAAAGACAGACGAGGTTGTGTACTTTCATAGTTGAAGACAGAAGGGGTTGTGTACTTTCATAGTTGAAGACAGAAGAGGTTGTGTACTTTCATAGTTAAAGACAGAAGGCGTTGTGTACTTTCATAGTTGAAGACAGAAGGGGTTGTGTACTTTCATAGTTAAAGACAGAAGAGGTTGTGTACTTTCATAGTTGAAGACAGAAGAGGTTGTGTACTTTCATAGTTTAAGACAGAAGAGGTTGTGTACGTTAATAGTTTAAGACAGAAGAGGTTGTGTACTTTCATAGTTGAAGACAGAAGAGGTTGTGTACTTTCATCGTTTAAGACAGAAGAGGTTGTGTACTTTCATAGTTGAATACAGAAGGGGTTTTGTCCTTTCATAGTTGAAGACAGAAGAGGTTGTGTACTTTCATAGTTAAATACAGAAGAGGTTGTGTACTTTCATAGTTAAAGACAGAAGAGGTTGTGTACTTTCATAGTTGAAGACAGAAGAGGTTGTGTACTTTCATAGTTGAAGACAGAAGAGGTTGTGTACTTTCATAGTTGAAGACAGAAGAGGTTGTGTACTTTCATAGTTAAAGACAGAAGAGGTTGTGTACTTTCATAGTTAAAGACAGAAGAGGTTGTGTACTTTCATAGTTAAAGACAGAAGAGGTTGTGTACTTTCATAGTTTAAGACAGAAGAGGTTGTGTACTTTCATAGTTGAAGACAGAAGAGGTTGTGTACTTTCATAGTTGAAGACAGAAGATGTTGTGTACTTTCATAGTTGAAGACAGAAGGGGTTGTGTACTTTCATAGTTGAAGACAGAAGGGGTTGTGTACTCTCATAGTTGAAGACAGAAGAGGTTGTGTACTTTCATAGTTAAAGACAGACGAGGTTGTGTACTTTCATAGTTGAAGACAGAAGGGGTTGTGTACTTTCATAGTTGAAGACAGAAGAGGTTGTGTACTTTCATAGTTGAAGACAGAAGAGGTTGTGTACTTTCATAGTTGAAGACAGAAGGGGATGTGTACTTTCTTAGTTAAAGACAGAAGATGTTGTGTACTTTCATAGTTAAAGACAGAAGAGGTTGTGTACTTTCATAGTTTAAGACAGAAGAGGTTGTGTACTTTCATAGTTAAAGACAGAAGAGGTTGTGTACTTTCATAGTTTAAGACAGAAGAGGTTGTGTACTTTCATAGTTAAAGACAGAAGAGGTTGTGTACTTTCATAGTTTAAGACAGAATAGGTTGTGTACTTTCATAGTTTAAGACAGAATAGGTTGTGTACTTTCATAGTTTAAGACAGAAGAGGTTGTGTACTTTCATAGTTTAAGACAGAAGAGGTTGTGTACTTTAGTTTAAGACAGAAGAGGTTGTGTACTTTCATAGTTGAAGACAGAAGAGGTTGTGTATGTTCATAGTTTAAGACATAATAGGTTGTGTACTTTCATAGTTTAAGACAGAAGAGGTTGTGTACTTTCATAGTTTAAGACAGAACGGGTTGTGTACTTTCATAGTTTAAGACAGAAGAGGTTGTGTACTTTCATAGTTGAAGACAGAAGGGGTTGTGTACTTTCATAGGTAAATACAGAAGAGGTTGTGTACTTTCATAGTTGAAGACAGAAGAGGTTGTGTACTTTCATAGTTGAAGACAGAAGAGGTTGTGTACTTTCATAGTTGAAGACAGAAGAGGTTGTGTACTTTCATAGTTGAAGACAGAAGGGGATGTGTACTTTCATAGTTAAAGACAGCAGAGGTTGTGTACCTTCATAGTTGAAGACAGAAGAGGTTGTGTACTTTCATAGTTAAAGACAGAAGAGGTTGTGTACTTTCATAGTTAAAGACAGAAGGGGTTGTGTACTTTCATAGTTGAAGACAGAAGAGGTTGTGTACTTTCAAAGTTGAAGACAGAAGAGGTTGTGTACTTTCATAGTTAAAGACAGAAGAGGTTGTGTACTTTCATAGTTTAAGACAGAAGAGGTTGTGTACTTTCATAGTTGAAGACAGAAGAGGTTGTGTACTTTCATAGTTAAAGACAGAAGAGGTTGTGTACTTTCATAGTTAAAGACAGAAGAGGTTGTGTACTTTCATAGTTAAAGACAGAAGAGGTTGTGTACTTTCATAGTTTAAGACAGAAGAGGTTGTGTACTTTCATAGTTGAAGACAGAAGAGGTTGTGTACTTTCATCGTTTAAGACAGAAGAGGTTGTGTACTTTCATAGTTGAAGACAGAAGGGGTTGTGTACTTTCATAGTTGAAGACAGAAGAGGTTGTGTACTTTCATAGTTAAAGACAGAAAGCGTTGTGTACTTTCATAGTTGAAGACAGAAGGGGTTGTGTACTTTCATAGTTTAAGACAGAAGAGATTGTGTACTTTCATAGTTAAAGACAGAAGAGGTTGTGTACTTTCATAGTTGAAGACAGAAGAGGTTGTGTACTTTCATAGTTGAAGACAGAAGGGGATGTGTACTTTCTTAGTTAAAGACAGAAGATGTTGTGTACTTTCATAGTTGAATACAGAAGAGGTTGTGTACTTTCATAGTTAAAGACAGAAGAGGTTGTGTACTTTCATAGTTAAAGACAGAAGGGGTTGTGTCCTTTCATAGTTGAAGACAGAAGAGGTTGTGTACTTGCATAGTTGAAGACAGAAGATGTTGTGTACTTTCATAGTTAAGACAGAAGAGGTTGTGTACTTTCATAGTTTAAGACAGAAGAGGTTGTGTACTTTCATAGTTGAAGACAGAAGAGGTTGTGTACTTTCATAGTTAAAGACAGAAGAGGTTGTGTACTTTCATAGTTAAAGACAGAAGAGGTTGTGTACTTTCATAGTTAAAGACAGAAGAGGTTGTGTACTTTCATAGTTGAAGACAGAAGAGGTTGTGTACTTTCATAGATGAAGACAGAAGGGGTTGTGTACTTTCATAGTTGAAGACAGAAGGGGTTGTGTACTCTCATAGTTGAAGACAGAAGAGGTTGTGTACTTTCATAGTTAAAGACAGACGAGGTTGTGTACTTTCATAGTTGAAGACAGAAGGGGTTGTGTACTTTCATAGTTGAAGACAGAAGAGGTTGTGTACTTTCATAGTTGAAGACAGAAGAGGTTGTGTACTTTCATAGTTGAAGACAGAAGGGGATGTGTACTTTCTTAGTTAAAGACAGAAGATGTTGTGTACTTTCATAGTTAAAGACAGAAGAGGTTGTGTACTTTCATAGTTTAAGACAGAAGAGGTTGTGTACTTTCATAGTTAAAGACAGAAGAGGTTGTGTACTTTCATAGTTTAAGACAGAAGAGGTTGTGTACTTTCATAGTTAAAGACAGAAGAGGTTGTGTACTTTCATAGTTTAAGACAGAATAGGTTGTGTACTTTCATAGTTTAAGACAGAATAGGTTGTGTACTTTCATAGTTTAAGACAGAAGAGGTTGTGTACTTTCATAGTTTAAGACAGAAGAGGTTGTGTACTTTAGTTTAAGACAGAAGAGGTTGTGTACTTTCATAGTTGAAGACAGAAGAGGTTGTGTATGTTCATAGTTTAAGACATAATAGGTTGTGTACTTTCATAGTTTAAGACAGAAGAGGTTGTGTACTTTCATAGTTTAAGACAGAACGGGTTGTGTACTTTCATAGTTTAAGACAGAAGAGGTTGTGTACTTTCATAGTTGAAGACAGAAGGGGTTGTGTACTTTCATAGGTAAAGACAGAAGAGGTTGTGTACTTTCATAGTTGAAGACAGAAGAGGTTGTGTACTTTCATAGTTGAAGACAGAAGAGGTTGTGTACTTTCATAGTTGAAGACAGAAGAGGTTGTGTACTTTCATAGTTGAAGACAGAAGGGTATGTGTACTTTCATAGTTAAAGACAACAGAGGTTGTGTACCTTCATAGTTGAAGACAGAAGAGGTTGTGTACTTTCATAGTTAAAGACAGAAGAGGTTGTGTACTTTCATAGTTAAAGACAGAAGGGGTTGTGTACTTTCATAGTTGAAGACAGAAGAGGTTGTGTACTTTCAAAGTTGAAGACAGAAGAGGTTGTGTACTTTCATAGTTAAAGACAGAAGAGGTTGTGTACTTTCATAGTTTAAGACAGAAGAGGTTGTGTACTTTCATAGTTGAAGACAGAAGAGGTTGTGTACTTTCATAGTTAAAGACAGAAGAGGTTGTGTACTTTCATAGTTGAAGACAGAAGGGGTTGTGTACTTTCATAGTTAAAGACAGAAGCGGTTGTGTACTTTCATAGTTTAAGACAGAAGAGGTTGTGTACTTTCATAGTTAAAGACAGAAGGCGTTGTGTACTTTCATAGTTGAAGACAGAAGGGGTTGTGTACTTTCATAGTTTAAGACAGAAGAGATTGTGTACTTTCATAGTTAAAGACAGAAGAGGTTGTGTACTTTCATAGTTGAAGACAGAAGAGGTTGTGTACTTTCATAGTTGAAGACAGAAGGGGATGTGTACTTTCATAGTTGAAGACAGAAGAGGTTGTGTACTTTCATAGTTAAAGACAGAAGAGGTTGTGTACTTTCATAGTTAAAGACAGAAGAGGTTGTGTACTTTCATAGTTAAAGACAGAAGAGGTTGTGTACTTTCATAGTTTAAGACAGAAGAGGTTGTGTACTTTCATAGTTGAAGACAGAAGAGGTTGTGTACTTTCATAGTTGAAGACAGAAGATGTTGTGTACTTTCATAGTTGAAGACAGAAGGGGTTGTGTACTTTCATAGTTGAAGACAGAAGGGGTTGTGTACTCTCATAGTTGAAGACAGAAGAGGTTGTGTACTTTCATAGTTAAAGACAGACGAGGTTGTGTACTTTCATAGTTGAAGACAGAAGGGGTTGTGTACTTTCATAGTTGAAGACAGAAGAGGTTGTGTACTTTCATAGTTGAAGACAGAAGAGGTTGTGTACTTTCATAGTTGAAGACAGAAGGGGATGTGTACTTTCTTAGTTAAAGACAGAAGATGTTGTGTACTTTCATAGTTAAAGACAGAAGAGGTTGTGTACTTTCATAGTTTAAGACAGAAGAGGTTGTGTACTTTCATAGTTAAAGACAGAAGAGGTTGTGTACTTTCATAGTTTAAGACAGAAGAGGTTGTGTACTTTCATAGTTAAAGACAGAAGAGGTTGTGTACTTTCATAGTTTAAGACAGAATAGGTTGTGTACTTTCATAGTTTAAGACAGAAGAGGTTGTGTACTTTCATAGTTTAAGACAGAAGAGGTTGTGTACTTTAGTTTAAGACAGAAGAGGTTGTGTACTTTCATAGTTGAAGACAGAAGAGGTTGTGTATGTTCATAGTTTAAGACATAATAGGTTGTGTACTTTCATAGTTTAAGACAGAAGAGGTTGTGTACTTTCATAGTTTAAGACAGAACGGGTTGTGTACTTTCATAGTTTAAGACAGAAGAGGTTGTGTACTTTCATAGTTGAAGACAGAAGGGGTTGTGTACTTTCATAGGTAAATACAGAAGAGGTTGTGTACTTTCATAGTTGAAGACAGAAGAGGTTGTGTACTTTCATAGTTGAAGACAGAAGAGGTTGTGTACTTTCATAGTTGAAGACAGAAGAGGTTGTGTACTTTCATAGTTGAAGACAGAAGGGGATGTGTACTTTCATAGTTAAAGACAGCAGAGGTTGTGTACCTTCATAGTTGAAGACAGAAGAGGTTGTGTACTTTCATAGTTAAAGACAGAAGAGGTTGTGTACTTTCATAGTTAAAGACAGAAGGGGTTGTGTACTTTCATAGTTGAAGACAGAAGAGGTTGTGTACTTTCAAAGTTGAAGACAGAAGAGGTTGTGTACTTTCATAGTTAAAGACAGAAGAGGTTGTGTACTTTCATAGTTTAAGACAGAAGAGGTTGTGTACTTTCATAGTTGAAGACAGAAGAGGTTGTGTACTTTCATAGTTAAAGACAGAAGAGGTTGTGTACTTTCATAGTTAAAGACAGAAGAGGTTGTGTACTTTCATAGTTAAAGACAGAAGAGGTTGTGTACTTTCATAGTTTAAGACAGAAGAGGTTGTGTACTTTCATAGTTGAAGACAGAAGAGGTTGTGTACTTTCATCGTTTAAGACAGAAGAGGTTGTGTACTTTCATAGTTGAAGACAGAAGGGGTTGTGTACTTTCATAGTTGAAGACAGAAGAGGTTGTGTACTTTCATAGTTAAAGACAGAAAGTGTTGTGTACTTTCATAGTTGAAGACAGAAGGGGTTGTGTACTTTCATAGTTTAAGACAGAAGAGATTGTGTACTTTCATAGTTAAAGACAGAAGAGGTTGTGTACTTTCATAGTTGAAGACAGAAGAGGTTGTGTACTTTCATAGTTGAAGACAGAAGGGGATGTGTACTTTCTTAGTTAAAGACAGAAGATGTTGTGTACTTTCATAGTTGAATACAGAAGAGGTTGTGTACTTTCATAGTTAAAGACAGAAGAGGTTGTGTACTTTCATAGTTAAAGACAGAAGGGGTTGTGTCCTTTCATAGTTGAAGACAGAAGAGGTTGTGTACTTGCATAGTTGAAGACAGAAGATGTTGTGTACTTTCATAGTTAAGACAGAAGAGGTTGTGTACTTTCATAGTTTAAGACAGAAGAGGTTGTGTACTTTCATAGTTGAAGACAGAAGAGGTTGTGTACTTTCATAGTTAAAGACAGAAGAGGTTGTGTACTTTCATAGTTAAAGACAGAAGAGGTTGTGTACTTTCATAGTTAAAGACAGAAGAGGTTGTGTACTTTCATAGTTGAAGACAGAAGAGGTTGTGTACTTTCATAGTTGAAGACAGAAGGGGTTGTGTACTTTCATAGTTGAAGACAGAAGGGGTTGTGTACTCTCATAGTTGAAGACAGAAGAGGTTGTGTACTTTCATAGTTAAAGACAGACGAGGTTGTGTACTTTCATAGTTGAAGACAGAAGGGGTTGTGTACTTTCATAGTTGAAGACAGAAGAGGTTGTGTACTTTCATAGTTGAAGACAGAAGAGGTTGTGTACTTTCATAGTTGAAGACAGAAGGGGATGTGTACTTTCTTAGTTAAAGACAGAAGATGTTGTGTACTTTCATAGTTAAAGACAGAAGAGGTTGTGTACTTTCATAGTTTAAGACAGAAGAGGTTGTGTACTTTCATAGTTAAAGACAGAAGAGGTTGTGTACTTTCATAGTTTAAGACAGAAGAGGTTGTGTACTTTCATAGTTAAAGACAGAAGAGGTTGTGTACTTTCATAGTTTAAGACAGAATAGGTTGTGTACTTTCATAGTTTAAGACAGAAGAGGTTGTGTACTTTCATAGTTTAAGACAGAAGAGGTTGTGTACTTTAGTTTAAGACAGAAGAGGTTGTGTACTTTCATAGTTGAAGACAGAAGAGGTTGTGTATGTTCATAGTTTAAGACATAATAGGTTGTGTACTTTCATAGTTTAAGACAGAAGAGGTTGTGTACTTTCATAGTTTAAGACAGAACGGGTTGTGTACTTTCATAGTTTAAGACAGAAGAGGTTGTGTACTTTCATAGTTGAAGACAGAAGGGGTTGTGTACTTTCATAGGTAAATACAGAAGAGGTTGTGTACTTTCATAGTTGAAGACAGAAGAGGTTGTGTACTTTCATAGTTGAAGACAGAAGAGGTTGTGTACTTTCATAGTTGAAGACAGAAGAGGTTGTGTACTTTCATAGTTGAAGACAGAAGGGGATGTGTACTTTCATAGTTAAAGACAGCAGAGGTTGTGTACCTTCATAGTTGAAGACAGAAGAGGTTGTGTACTTTCATAGTTAAAGACAGAAGAGGTTGTGTACTTTCATAGTTAAAGACAGAAGGGGTTGTGTACTTTCATAGTTGAAGACAGAAGAGGTTGTGTACTTTCAAAGTTGAAGACAGAAGAGGTTGTGTACTTTCATAGTTAAAGACAGAAGAGGTTGTGTACTTTCATAGTTTAAGACAGAAGAGGTTGTGTACTTTCATAGTTGAAGACAGAAGAGGTTGTGTACTTTCATAGTTAAAGACAGAAGAGGTTGTGTACTTTCATAGTTAAAGACAGAAGAGGTTGTGTACTTTCATAGTTAAAGACAGAAGAGGTTGTGTACTTTCATAGTTTAAGACAGAAGAGGTTGTGTACTTTCATAGTTGAAGACAGAAGAGGTTGTGTACTTTCATCGTTTAAGACAGAAGAGGTTGTGTACTTTCATAGTTGAAGACAGAAGGGGTTGTGTACTTTCATAGTTGAAGACAGAAGAGGTTGTGTACTTTCATAGTTAAAGACAGAAAGCGTTGTGTACTTTCATAGTTGAAGACAGAAGGGGTTGTGTACTTTCATAGTTTAAGACAGAAGAGATTGTGTACTTTCATAGTTAAAGACAGAAGAGGTTGTGTACTTTCATAGTTGAAGACAGAAGAGGTTGTGTACTTTCATAGTTGAAGACAGAAGGGGATGTGTACTTTCTTAGTTAAAGACAGAAGATGTTGTGTACTTTCATAGTTGAATACAGAAGAGGTTGTGTACTTTCATAGTTAAAGACAGAAGAGGTTGTGTACTTTCATAGTTAAAGACAGAAGGGGTTGTGTCCTTTCATAGTTGAAGACAGAAGAGGTTGTGTACTTGCATAGTTGAAGACAGAAGATGTTGTGTACTTTCATAGTTAAGACAGAAGAGGTTGTGTACTTTCATAGTTTAAGACAGAAGAGGTTGTGTACTTTCATAGTTGAAGACAGAAGAGGTTGTGTACTTTCATAGTTAAAGACAGAAGAGGTTGTGTACTTTCATAGTTAAAGACAGAAGAGGTTGTGTACTTTCATAGTTAAAGACAGAAGAGGTTGTGTACTTTCATAGTTGAAGACAGAAGAGGTTGTGTACTTTCATAGTTGAAGACAGAAGGGGTTGTGTACTTTCATAGTTGAAGACAGAAGGGGTTGTGTACTCTCATAGTTGAAGACAGAAGAGGTTGTGTACTTTCATAGTTAAAGACAGACGAGGTTGTGTACTTTCATAGTTGAAGACAGAAGGGGTTGTGTACTTTCATAGTTGAAGACAGAAGAGGTTGTGTACTTTCATAGTTGAAGACAGAAGAGGTTGTGTACTTTCATAGTTGAAGACAGAAGGGGATGTGTACTTTCTTAGTTAAAGACAGAAGATGTTGTGTACTTTCATAGTTAAAGACAGAAGAGGTTGTGTACTTTCATAGTTTAAGACAGAAGAGGTTGTGTACTTTCATAGTTAAAGACAGAAGAGGTTGTGTACTTTCATAGTTTAAGACAGAAGAGGTTGTGTACTTTCATAGTTAAAGACAGAAGAGGTTGTGTACTTTCATAGTTTAAGACAGAATAGGTTGTGTACTTTCATAGTTTAAGACAGAATAGGTTGTGTACTTTCATAGTTTAAGACAGAAGAGGTTGTGTACTTTCATAGTTTAAGACAGAAGAGGTTGTGTACTTTAGTTTAAGACAGAAGAGGTTGTGTACTTTCATAGTTGAAGACAGAAGAGGTTGTGTATGTTCATAGTTTAAGACATAATAGGTTGTGTACTTTCATAGTTTAAGACAGAAGAGGTTGTGTACTTTCATAGTTTAAGACAGAACGGGTTGTGTACTTTCATAGTTTAAGACAGAAGAGGTTGTGTACTTTCATAGTTGAAGACAGAAGGGGTTGTGTACTTTCATAGGTAAAGACAGAAGAGGTTGTGTACTTTCATAGTTGAAGACAGAAGAGGTTGTGTACTTTCATAGTTGAAGACAGAAGAGGTTGTGTACTTTCATAGTTGAAGACAGAAGAGGTTGTGTACTTTCATAGTTGAAGACAGAAGGGTATGTGTACTTTCATAGTTAAAGACAACAGAGGTTGTGTACCTTCATAGTTGAAGACAGAAGAGGTTGTGTACTTTCATAGTTAAAGACAGAAGAGGTTGTGTACTTTCATAGTTAAAGACAGAAGGGGTTGTGTACTTTCATAGTTGAAGACAGAAGGGGTTGTGTACTTTCATAGTTGAAGACAGAAGAGGTTGTGTACTTTCAAAGTTGAAGACAGAAGAGGTTGTGTACTTTCATAGTTAAAGACAGAAGAGGTTGTGTACTTTCATAGTTTAAGACAGAAGAGGTTGTGTACTTTCATAGTTGAAGACAGAAGAGGTTGTGTACTTTCATAGTTAAAGACAGAAGAGGTTGTGTACTTTCATAGTTAAAGACAGAAGAGGTTGTGTACTTTCATAGTTAAAGACAGAAGAGGTTGTGTACTTTCATAGTTTAAGACAGAAGAGGTTGTGTACTTTCATAGTTGAAGACAGAAGAGGTTGTGTACTTTCATCGATTAAGACAGAAGAGGTTGTGTACTTTCATAGTTGAAGACAGAAGGGGTTGTGTACTTTCATAGTTAAAGACAGAAGCGGTTGTGTACTTTCATAGTTTAAGACAGAAGAGGTTGTGTACTTTCATAGTTAAAGACAGAAGGCGTTGTGTACTTTCATAGTTGAAGACAGAAGGGGTTGTGTACTTTCATAGTTTAAGACAGAAGAGATTGTGTACTTTCATAGTTAAAGACAGAAGAGGTTGTGTACTTTCATAGTTGAAGACAGAAGAGGTTGTGTACTTTCATAGTTGAAGACAGAAGGGGATGTGTACTTTCTTAGTTAAAGACAGAATAGGTTGTGTACTTTCATAGTTGAAGACAGAAGAGGTTGTGTACTTTCATAGTTGAAGACAGAAGAGGTTGTGTACTTTCATAGTTGAAGACAGAAGATGTTGTGTACTTTCATAGTTGAAGACAGAAGGGGTTGTGTACTTTCATAGTTGAAGACAGAAGGGGTTGTGTACTCTCATAGTTGAAGACAGAAGAGGTTGTGTACTTTCATAGTTAAAGACAGACGAGGTTGTGTACTTTCATAGTTGAAGACAGAAGGGGTTGTGTACTTTCATAGTTGAAGACAGAAGAGGTTGTGTACTTTCATAGTTGAAGACAGAAGAGGTTGTGTACTTTCATAGTTGAAGACAGAAGGGGATGTGTACTTTCTTAGTTAAAGACAGAAGATGTTGTGTACTTTCATAGTTAAAGACAGAAGAGGTTGTGTACTTTCATAGTTTAAGACAGAAGAGGTTGTGTACTTTCATAGTTAAAGACAGAAGAGGTTGTGTACTTTCATAGTTTAAGACAGAAGAGGTTGTGTACTTTCATAGTTAAAGACAGAAGAGGTTGTGTACTTTCATAGTTTAAGACAGAATAGGTTGTGTACTTTCATAGTTTAAGACAGAATAGGTTGTGTACTTTCATAGTTTAAGACAGAAGAGGTTGTGTACTTTCATAGTTTAAGACAGAAGAGGTTGTGTACTTTAGTTTAAGACAGAAGAGGTTGTGTACTTTCATAGTTGAAGACAGAAGAGGTTGTGTATGTTCATAGTTTAAGACATAATAGGTTGTGTACTTTCATAGTTTAAGACAGAAGAGGTTGTGTACTTTCATAGTTTAAGACAGAACGGGTTGTGTACTTTCATAGTTTAAGACAGAAGAGGTTGTGTACTTTCATAGTTGAAGACAGAAGGGGTTGTGTACTTTCATAGGTAAATACAGAAGAGGTTGTGTACTTTCATAGTTGAAGACAGAAGAGGTTGTGTACTTTCATAGTTGAAGACAGAAGAGGTTGTGTACTTTCATAGTTGAAGACAGAAGAGGTTGTGTACTTTCATAGTTGAAGACAGAAGGGGATGTGTACTTTCATAGTTAAAGACAGCAGAGGTTGTGTACCTTCATAGTTGAAGACAGAAGAGGTTGTGTACTTTCATAGTTAAAGACAGAAGAGGTTGTGTACTTTCATAGTTAAAGACAGAAGGGGTTGTGTACTTTCATAGTTGAAGACAGAAGAGGTTGTGTACTTTCAAAGTTGAAGACAGAAGAGGTTGTGTACTTTCATAGTTAAAGACAGAAGAGGTTGTGTACTTTCATAGTTTAAGACAGAAGAGGTTGTGTACTTTCATAGTTGAAGACAGAAGAGGTTGTGTACTTTCATAGTTAAAGACAGAAGAGGTTGTGTACTTTCATAGTTAAAGACAGAAGAGGTTGTGTACTTTCATAGTTAAAGACAGAAGAGGTTGTGTACTTTCATAGTTTAAGACAGAAGAGGTTGTGTACTTTCATAGTTGAAGACAGAAGAGGTTGTGTACTTTCATCGTTGAAGACAGAAGAGGTTGTGTACTTTCATAGTTGAATACAGAAGAGGTTGTGTACTTTCATAGTTAAAGACAGAAGGGGATGTGTACTTTCATAGTTGAAGACAGAAGGGAATGTGTACTTTCATAGTTAAAGACAGAAGAGGTTGTGTACTTTCATAGTTGAATACAGAAGAGGTTGTGTACTTTCATAGTTAAAGACAAAATAGGTTGTGTACTTTCATAGTTAAATACAGAAGGGGTTGTGTACTTCCATAGTTGAAGACAGAAGAGGTTGTGTACTTTCATAGTTGAAGACAGAAAATGTTGTGTACTTTCATAGTTAAAGACAGAAGAGGTTGTGTACTTTCATAGTTTAAGACAGAAGAGGTTGTGTACTTTCATAGTTGAAGACAGAAGAGGTTGTGTACTTTCATAGTTGAAGACAGAAGAGGTTGTGTACTTTCATCGTTTAAGACAGAATAGGTTGTGTACTTTCATAGTTGAAGACAGAAGAGGTTGTGTACTTTCATCGTTTAAGACAGAATAGGTTGTGTACTTTCATAGTTGAAGACAGAAGGGGTTGTGTACTTTCATAGTTGAAGACAGAAGGGGTTGTGTACTCTCATAGTTGAAGACAGAAGAGGTTGTGTACTTTCATAGTTAAAGACAGACGAGGTTGTGTACTTTCATAGTTGAAGACAGAAGGGGTTGTGTACTTTCATAGTTGAAGACAGAAGAGGTTGTGTACTTTCATAGTTAAAGACAGAAGGCGTTGTGTACTTTCATAGTTGAAGACTGAAGGGGTTGTGTACTTTCATAGTTAAAGACAGAAGAGGTTGTGTACTTTCATAGTTGAAGACAGAAGAGGTTGTGTACTTTCATAGTTTAAGACAGAAGAGGTTGTGTACGTTCATAGTTTAAGACAGAAGAGGTTGTGTACTTTCATAGTTGAAGACAGAAGAGGTTGTGTACTTTCATCGTTTAAGACAGAAGAGGTTGTGTACTTTCATAGTTGAATACAGAAGGGGTTGTGTCCTTTCATAGTTGAAGACAGAAGAGGTTGTGTACTTTCATAGTTAAAGACAGAAGAGGTTGTGTACTTTCATAGTTAAAGACAGAAGAGGTTGTGTACTTTCATAGTTGAAGACAGAAGAGGTTGTGTACTTTCATAGTTGAAGACAGAAGAGGTTGTGTACTTTCATAGTTAAAGACAGAAGAGGTTGTGTACTTTCATAGTTAAAGACAGAAGAGGTTGTGTACTTTCATAGTTAAAGACAGAAGAGGTTGTGTACTTTCATAGTTTAAGACAGAAGAGGTTGTGTACTTTCATAGTTTAAGACAGAAGAGGTTGTGTACTTTAGTTGAAGACAGAAGAGGTTGTGTATGTTCATAGTTTAAGACATAATAGGTTGTGTACTTTCATAGTTTAAGACAGAAGAGGTTGTGTACTTTCATAGTTTAAGACAGAACGGGTTGTGTACTTTCATAGTTTAAGACAGAAGAGGTTGTGTACTTTCATAGTTGAAGACAGAAGGGGTTGTGTACTTTCATAGGTAAATACAGAAGAGGTTGTGTACTTTCATAGTTGAAGACAGAAGAGGTTGTGTACTTTCATAGTTGAAGACAGAAGAGGTTGTGTACTTTCATAGTTGAAGACAGAAGAGGTTGTGTACTTTCATAGTTGAAGACAGAAGGGGATGTGTACTTTCATAGTTAAAGACAGCAGAGGTTGTGTACCTTCATAGTTGAAGACAGAAGAGGTTGTGTACTTTCATAGTTAAAGACAGAAGAGGTTGTGTACTTTCATAGTTAAAGACAGAAGGGGTTGTGTACTTTCATAGTTGAAGACAGAAGAGGTTGTGTACTTTCAAAGTTGAAGACAGAAGAGGTTGTGTACTTTCATAGTTAAAGACAGAAGAGGTTGTGTACTTTCATAGTTTAAGACAGAAGAGGTTGTGTACTTTCATAGTTGAAGACAGAAGAGGTTGTGTACTTTCATAGTTAAAGACAGAAGAGGTTGTGTACTTTCATAGTTAAAGACAGAAGAGGTTGTGTACTTTCATAGTTAAAGACAGAAGAGGTTGTGTACTTTCATAGTTTAAGACAGAAGAGGTTGTGTACTTTCATAGTTGAAGACAGAAGAGGTTGTGTACTTTCATCGTTTAAGACAGAAGAGGTTGTGTACTTTCATAGTTGAAGACAGAAGGGGTTGTGTACTTTCATAGTTGAAGACAGAAGAGGTTGTGTACTTTCATAGTTAAAGACAGAAAGCGTTGTGTACTTTCATAGTTGAAGACAGAAGGGGTTGTGTACTTTCATAGTTTAAGACAGAAGAGATTGTGTACTTTCATAGTTAAAGACAGAAGAGGTTGTGTACTTTCATAGTTGAAGACAGAAGAGGTTGTGTACTTTCATAGTTGAAGACAGAAGGGGATGTGTACTTTCTTAGTTAAAGACAGAAGATGTTGTGTACTTTCATAGTTGAATACAGAAGAGGTTGTGTACTTTCATAGTTAAAGACAGAAGAGGTTGTGTACTTTCATAGTTAAAGACAGAAGGGGTTGTGTCCTTTCATAGTTGAAGACAGAAGAGGTTGTGTACTTGCATAGTTGAAGACAGAAGATGTTGTGTACTTTCATAGTTAAGACAGAATAGGTTGTGTACTTTCATAGTTTAAGACAGAAGAGGTTGTGTACTTTCATAGTTGAAGACAGAAGAGGTTGTGTACTTTCATAGTTAAAGACAGAAGAGGTTGTGTACTTTCATAGTTAAAGACAGAAGAGGTTGTGTACTTTCATAGTTAAAGACAGAAGAGGTTGTGTACTTTCATAGTTGAAGACAGAAGAGGTTGTGTACTTTCATAGTTGAAGACAGAAGGGGTTGTGTACTTTCATAGTTGAAGACAGAAGGGGTTGTGTACTCTCATAGTTGAAGACAGAAGAGGTTGTGTACTTTCATAGTTAAAGACAGACGAGGTTGTGTACTTTCATAGTTGAAGACAGAAGGGGTTGTGTACTTTCATAGTTGAAGACAGAAGAGGTTGTGTACTTTCATAGTTGAAGACAGAAGAGGTTGTGTACTTTCATAGTTGAAGACAGAAGGGGATGTGTACTTTCTTAGTTAAAGACAGAAGATGTTGTGTACTTTCATAGTTAAAGACAGAAGAGGTTGTGTACTTTCATAGTTTAAGACAGAAGAGGTTGTGTACTTTCATAGTTAAAGACAGAAGAGGTTGTGTACTTTCATAGTTTAAGACAGAAGAGGTTGTGTACTTTCATAGTTAAAGACAGAAGAGGTTGTGTACTTTCATAGTTTAAGACAGAATAGGTTGTGTACTTTCATAGTTTAAGACAGAATAGGTTGTGTACTTTCATAGTTTAAGACAGAAGAGGTTGTGTACTTTCATAGTTTAAGACAGAAGAGGTTGTGTACTTTAGTTTAAGACAGAAGAGGTTGTGTACTTTCATAGTTGAAGACAGAAGAGGTTGTGTATGTTCATAGTTTAAGACATAATAGGTTGTGTACTTTCATAGTTTAAGACAGAAGAGGTTGTGTACTTTCATAGTTAAAGACAGAAGAGGTTGTGTACTTTCATAGTTGAAGACAGAAGAGGTTGTGTACTTTCATAGTTGAAGACAGAAGAGGTTGTGTACTTTCATCGTTTAAGACAGAATAGGTTGTGTACTTTCATAGTTGAAGACAGAAGAGGTTGTGTACTTTCATCGTTTAAGACAGAATAGGTTGTGTACTTTCATAGTTGAAGACAGAAGGGGTTGTGTACTTTCATAGTTGAAGACAGAAGGGGTTGTGTACTCTCATAGTTGAAGACAGAAGAGGTTGTGTACTTTCATAGTTAAAGACAGACGAGGTTGTGTACTTTCATAGTTGAAGACAGAAGGGGTTGTGTACTTTCATAGTTGAAGACAGAAGAGGTTGTGTACTTTCATAGTTAAAGACAGAAGGCGTTGTGTACTTTCATAGTTGAAGACTGAAGGGGTTGTGTACTTTCATAGTTAAAGACAGAAGAGGTTGTGTACTTTCATAGTTGAAGACAGAAGAGGTTGTGTACTTTCATAGTTTAAGACAGAAGAGGTTGTGTACGTTCATAGTTTAAGACAGAAGAGGTTGTGTACTTTCATAGTTGAAGACAGAAGAGGTTGTGTACTTTCATCGTTTAAGACAGAAGAGGTTGTGTACTTTCATAGTTGAATACAGAAGGGGTTGTGTCCTTTCATAGTTGAAGACAGAAGAGGTTGTGTACTTTCATAGTTAAAGACAGAAGAGGTTGTGTACTTTCATAGTTAAAGACAGAAGAGGTTGTGTACTTTCATAGTTGAAGACAGAAGAGGTTGTGTACTTTCATAGTTGAAGACAGAAGAGGTTGTGTACTTTCATAGTTAAAGACAGAAGAGGTTGTGTACTTTCATAGTTAAAGACAGAAGAGGTTGTGTACTTTCATAGTTAAAGACAGAAGAGGTTGTGTACTTTCATAGTTTAAGACAGAAGAGGTTGTGTACTTTCATAGTTGAAGACAGAAGAGGTTGTGTACTTTCATAGTTAAAGACAGACGAGGTTGTGTACTTTCATAGTTGAAGACAGAAGGGGTTGTGTACTTTCATAGTTGAAGACAGAAGAGGTTGTGTACTTTCATAGTTGAAGACAGAAGAGGTTGTGTACTTTCATAGTTGAAGACAGAAGGGGATGTGTACTTTCTTAGTTAAAGACAGAAGATGTTGTGTACTTTCATAGTTGAAGACAGAAGAGGTTGTGTACTTTCATAGTTTAAGACAGAAGGGGATGTGTACTTTCATAGTTAAAGACAGAAGAGGTTGTGTACTTTCATAGTTTAAGACAGAAGAGGTTGTGTACTTTCATAGTTAAAGACAGAAGAGGTTGTGTACTTTCATAGTTTAAGACAGAATAGGTTGTGTACTTTCATAGTTTAAGACAGAATAGGTTGTGTACTTTCATAGTTTAAGACAGAAGAGGTTGTGTACTTTCATAGTTTAAGACAGAAGAGGTTGTGTACTTTAGTTTAAGACAGAAGAGGTTGTGTACTTTCATAGTTGAAGACAGAAGAGGTTGTGTATGTTCATAGTTTAAGACATAATAGGTTGTGTACTTTCATAGTTTAAGACAGAAGAGGTTGTGTACTTTCATAGTTTAAGACAGAACGGGTTGTGTACTTTCATAGTTTAAGACAGAAGAGGTTGTGTACTTTCATAGTTGAAGACAGAAGGGGTTGTGTACTTTCATAGGTAAAGACAGAAGAGGTTGTGTACTTTCATAGTTGAAGACAGAAGAGGTTGTGTACTTTCATAGTTGAAGACAGAAGAGGTTGTGTACTTTCATAGTTGAAGACAGAAGAGGTTGTGTACTTTCATAGTTGAAGACAGAAGGGGATGTGTACTTTCATAGTTAAAGACAGCAGAGGTTGTGTACCTTCATAGTTGAAGACAGAAGAGGTTGTGTACTTTCATAGTTAAAGACAGAAGAGGTTGTGTACTTTCATAGTTAAAGACAGAAGGGGTTGTGTACTTTCATAGTTGAAGACAGAAGAGGTTGTGTACTTTCAAAGTTGAAGACAGAAGAGGTTGTGTACTTTCATAGTTAAAGACAGAAGAGGTTGTGTACTTTCATAGTTTAAGACAGAAGAGGTTGTGTACTTTCATAGTTGAAGACAGAAGAGGTTGTGTACTTTCATAGTTAAAGACAGAAGAGGTTGTGTACTTTCATAGTTAAAGACAGAAGAGGTTGTGTACTTTCATAGTTAAAGACAGAAGAGGTTGTGTACTTTCATAGTTTAAGACAGAAGAGGTTGTGTACTTTCATAGTTGAAGACAGAAGAGGTTGTGTACTTTCATCGTTTAAGACAGAAGAGGTTGTGTACTTTCATAGTTGAAGACAGAAGGGGTTGTGTACTTTCATAGTTGAAGACAGAAGAGGTTGTGTACTTTCATAGTTAAAGACAGAAAGCGTTGTGTACTTTCATAGTTGAAGACAGAAGGGGTTGTGTACTTTCATAGTTTAAGACAGAAGAGATTGTGTACTTTCATAGTTAAAGACAGAAGAGGTTGTGTACTTTCATAGTTGAAGACAGAAGTGGTTGTGTACTTTCATAGTTGAAGACAGAAGGGGATGTGTACTTTCTTAGTTAAAGACAGAAGATGTTGTGTACTTTCATAGTTGAATACAGAAGAGGTTGTGTACTTTCATAGTTAAAGACAGAAGAGGTTGTGTACTTTCATAGTTAAAGACAGAAGGGGTTGTGTCCTTTCATAGTTGAAGACAGAAGAGGTTGTGTACTTTCATAGTTGAAGACAGAAGATGTTGTGTACTTTCATAGTTAAGACAGAAGAGGTTGTGTACTTTCATAGTTTAAGACAGAAGAGGTTGTGTACTTTCATAGTTGAAGACAGAAGAGGTTGTGTACTTTCATAGTTAAAGACAGAAGAGGTTGTGTACTTTCATAGTTTAAGACAGAAGAGGTTGTGTACTTTCATAGTTGAAGACAGAAGAGGTTGTGTACTTTCATAGTTGAAGACAGAAGATGTTGTGTACTTTCATCATTTAAGACAGAAGAGGTTGTGTACTTTCATAGTTGAAGACAGAAGGGGTTGTGTACTTTCATAGTTGAAGACAGAAGAGGTTGTGTACTTTCATAGTTAAAGACAGAAGGCGTTGTGTACTTTCATAGTTGAAGACAGAAGGGGTTGTGTACTTTCATAGTTTAAGACAGAAGAGATTGTGTACTTTCATAGTTAAAGACAGAAGAGGTTGTGTACTTTCATAGTTGAAGACAGAAGAGGTTGTGTACTTTCATAGTTGAAGACAGAAGGGGATGTGTACTTTCTTAGTTAAAGACAGAATAGGTTGTGTACTTTCATAGTTGAAGACAGAAGAGGTTGTGTACTTTCATAGTTGAATACAGAAGAGGTTGTGTACTTTCATAGTTAAAGACAGAAGGGGATGTGTACTTTCATAGTTGAAGACAGAAGGGAATGCGTACTTTCATAGTTAAAGACAGAAGAGGTTGTGTACTTTCATAGTTGAATACAGAAGAGGTTGTGTACTTTCATAGTTAAAGACAGAATAGGTTGTGTACTTTCATAGTTAAATACAGAAGGGGTTGTGTACTTTCATAGTTGAAGACAGAAGAGGTTGTGTACTTTCATAGTTGAAGACAGAAAATGTTGTGTACTTTCATAGTTAAAGACAGAAGAGGTTGTGTACTTTCATAGTTTAAGACAGAAGAGGTTGTGTACTTTCATAGTTGAAGACAGAAGAGGTTGTGTACTTTCATAGTTGAAGACAGAAGAGGTTGTGTACTTTCATCGTTTAAGACAGAATAGGTTGTGTACTTTCATAGTTGAAGACAGAAGGGGTTGTGTACTTTCATAGTTGAAGACAGAAGGGGTTGTGTACTCTCATAGTTGAAGACAGAAGAGGTTGTGTACTTTCATAGTTAAAGACAGACGAGGTTGTGTACTTTCATAGTTGAAGACAGAAGGGGTTGTGTACTTTCATAGTTGAAGACAGAAGAGGTTGTGTACTTTCATAGTTAAAGACAGAAGGCGTTGTGTACTTTCATAGTTGAAGACAGAAGGGGTTGTGTACTTTCATAGTTAAAGACAGAAGAAGTTGTGTACTTTCATAGTTGAAGACAGAAGAGGTTGTGTACTTTCATAGTTGAAGACAGAAGAGGTTGTGTACTTTCATAGTTGAAGACAGAAGATGTTGTGTACTTTCATCATTTAAGACAGAAGAGGTTGTGTACTTTCATAGTTGAAGACAGAAGGGGTTGTGTACTTTCATAGTTGAAGACAGAAGAGGTTGTGTACTTTCATAGTTAAAGACAGAAGGCGTTGTGTACTTTCATAGTTGAAGACAGAAGGGGTTGTGTACTTTCATAGTTTAAGACAGAAGAGATTGTGTACTTTCATAGTTAAAGACAGAAGAGGTTGTGTACTTTCATAGTTGAAGACAGAAGAGGTTGTGTACTTTCATAGTTGAAGACAGAAGGGGATGTGTACTTTCTTAGTTAAAGACAGAATAGGTTGTGTACTTTCATAGTTGAAGACAGAAGAGGTTGTGTACTTTCATAGTTGAATACAGAAGAGGTTGTGTACTTTCATAGTTAAAGACAGAAGGGGATGTGTACTTTCATAGTTGAAGACAGAAGGGAATGCGTACTTTCATAGTTAAAGACAGAAGAGGTTGTGTACTTTCATAGTTGAATACAGAAGAGGTTGTGTACTTTCATAGTTAAAGACAGAATAGGTTGTGTACTTTCATAGTTAAATACAGAAGGGGTTGTGTACTTTCATAGTTGAAGACAGAAGAGGTTGTGTACTTTCATAGTTGAAGACAGAAAATGTTGTGTACTTTCATAGTTAAAGACAGAAGAGGTTGTGTACTTTCATAGTTTAAGACAGAAGAGGTTGTGTACTTTCATAGTTGAAGACAGAAGAGGTTGTGTACTTTCATAGTTGAAGACAGAAGAGGTTGTGTACTTTCATCGTTTAAGACAGAATAGGTTGTGTACTTTCATAGTTGAAGACAGAAGGGGTTGTGTACTTTCATAGTTGAAGACAGAAGGGGTTGTGTACTCTCATAGTTGAAGACAGAAGAGGTTGTGTACTTTCATAGTTAAAGACAGACGAGGTTGTGTACTTTCATAGTTGAAGACAGAAGGGGTTGTGTACTTTCATAGTTGAAGACAGAAGAGGTTGTGTACTTTCATAGTTAAAGACAGAAGGCGTTGTGTACTTTCATAGTTGAAGACAGAAGGGGTTGTGTACTTTCATAGTTAAAGACAGAAGAAGTTGTGTACTTTCATAGTTGAAGACAGAAGAGGTTGTGTACTTTCATAGTTTAAGACAGAAGAGGTTGTGTACGTTCATAGTTTAAGACAGAAGAGGTTGTGTACTTTCATAGTTGAAGACAGAAGAGGTTGTGTACTTTCATCGTTTAAGACAGAAGAGGTTGTGTACTTTCATAGTTGAATACAGAAGGGGTTGTGTCCTTTCATAGTTGAAGACAGAAGAGGTTGTGTACTTTCATAGTTAAAGACAGAAGAGGTTGTGTACTTTCATAGTTAAAGACAGAAGAGGTTGTGTACTTTCATAGTTAAAGACAGAAGAGGTTGTGTACTTTCATAGTTGAAGACAGAAGAGGTTGTGTACTTTCATAGTTGAAGACAGAAGAGGTTGTGTACTTTCATAGTTAAAGACAGAAGAGGTTGTGTACTTTCATGGTTAAAGACAGAAGAGGTTGTGTACTTTCATAGTTAAAGACAGAAGAGGTTGTGTACTTTCATAGTTTAAGACAGAAGAGGTTGTGTACTTTCATAGTTGAAGACAGAAGAGGTTGTGTACTTTCATAGTTGAAGACAGAAGATGTTGTGTACTTTCATCATTTAAGACAGAAGAGGTTGTGTACTTTCATAGTTGAAGACAGAAGGGGTTGTGTACTTTCATAGTTGAAGACAGAAGAGGTTGTGTACTTTCATAGTTAAAGACAGAAGGCGTTGTGTACTTTCATAGTTGAAGACAGAACAGGTTGTGTACTTTCATAGTTTAAGACAGAAGAGGTTGTGTACTTTCATATATTAATATTACGCTAGTTACCCTCCGGCTCGAAGGACCAATTGTAACTGAGGGGTACAATTCCCTGACTGTATTGATAAGTATGGTATCATTAAACCACTACCGCTTTATGTACTTTAATTACTGGCCATACAGTACACGATATATGAATATGATGAACACTTCCCACAATGAAATCGGTTCCAGTCAAAGGTATTAATCAAGTATTTAATGGAGCAAAAGGTACATAGGATACTTTACATTATTCTTTGAATGCACTTGTAAGGCAAAGGAGTATGCGTAGGCAAATCAACAACGAATGTCCATTCTCTGGTTACGCAGGAGGTAATTATACAACCTGAATCTTAGGGAATTATATCTATGGTACACTAGTAATATAGCGGAAGATACTGGAAGGTGGTTCCCACTGGTTGTAAGCCAGCAGGGGGGGTAGAAGATCTGTCGGTAGTAGGACGTCTGGTCAACGATGACTAGGGAGACTTCAGGTACAGAAGCCGGTGCCGTAGCCTCTTGATCCACAGACGAATACAGCTTGGTTCTCTTGTAGACTGTAGCTCCACAGGGAAGAAAGCTAGTCGGCCTCAGGCTCTCTGGGCGCCGACTCGACTTGACTCCTCTCGGGGTAAATCCAACACGTACAGGCGTCGGCGATTATCCGCTCCATAAATCACAGGACCAAAGCAAATATATTCCAGCCGCAAAGGGCTATGCAGTCGTCGGGTAGATTAATCCAGTGTACATGTCCATACGGTTCTCGCCTAGGTCTCCTCGGGTGAAAGCGCCATGCGGTCGGCCCAGCCTGGAAAAGAACTCTAGCTAATACGAGAAAGCGTTGGAGATGCTGGTCACTGTAGAATTCTAACCGCACGATACACTATACACAAATAGACTATTAAAGACTTAATAGAAATATGTCGCACTCGACGGTATAGCGCCAAACTCTGACAATTCAGTTATTAATTCGCACGCGGTCTCGATGCTCTATTCTGAGGCCAAACAGGCCATACTTCACCGCACGTTGTATCGTGGGTGAGGCTTCAACTTATCGGTAACATACTAAGGACGAAGGGTACGGAGGTAAGGGTACGGAGGTAAGGGGCTTCTACATTCACCTGCGCCGTATTTATACGCACGGTGAACAAACTAGTTCCACTCTCATTTCTGTCGCGTATCCCTGGGCAAGGCCGGGCATGTCCAGACACATCTTGACGGTGACTTTGAACCTGGCTCCGGAGGCCGGTCCCTGGCGCCGGTGGACCGCTGTCCAATAGGAGAATGAACTATTATGGTCTGGGCTAAAGGGATATTCCGTGTATATGTACAAGGAATATACAGGGGATATCAAACGATATACAAATACTATGCAATATATATCAATAAATAAATATATATATTCGGTTTAATCTGATCCTTTGTAACACTAATGAAATTAAACCACATCGTATATATTAAATAAGACCTTCTACTAACTATATCAAAAGAAATAAAGATTCAACATGGAACCTAAGGACAAGAAAAAGAGTGGAAAGAAACTCGGAATAGACAGTACAGAAGAGGTTGTGTACTTTCATAGTTGAAGACAGAAGAGGTTGTGTACTTTCATAGTTGAAGACAGAAGGGGATGTGTACTTTCATAGTTGAATACAGAAGAGGTTGTGCACTTTCATAGTTAAAGACAGAAGGGGTTGTGTACTTTCATAGTTGAAGACAGAAGAGGTTGTGTACTTTCATAGTTGAAGACAGAAGATGTTGTGTACTTTCATAGTTAAAGACAGAAGGGGTGTGTACTTTCATAGTTGAATACAGAAGAGGTTGTGTACTTTCATAGTTAAAGACAGAAGAGGCTGTGTACTTTCATAGTTTAAGACAGAAGAGGTTGTGTACTTTCATAGTTTAAGACAGAAAAGGTTGTGTACATTCATAGTTGAATACAGAAGAGGTTGTGTACTTTCATAGTTAAAGACAGAAGAGGTTGTGTACTTTCATAGTTGAAGACGGAAGAGGTTGTGTACTTTCATAGTTGAAGACAGAAGGGGTTGTGTACTTTCATAGTTTAAGACAGAAGAGGTTGTGTACTTTCATAGTTGAAGACAGAATGGGTTGTGTACTTTCATAGTTGAAGACAGAAGGGGTTGTGTACTTTCATAGTTGAAGACAGAAGGGGTTGTGTACTTTCATAGTTTAAGACAGAAGAGGTTGTGTACTTTCATAGTTGAAGACAGAATGGGTTGTGTAATTTCATAGTTGAAGATGGAAGAGGTTGTGTACTTTCATAGTTGAAGACAGAAGGGGTTGTGTACTTTCATAGTTTAAGACAGAAGAGGTTGTGTACTTTCATAGTTGAAGACAGAAGGGGTTGTGTACTTTCATAGTTGAATACAGAAGAGGTTGTGTACTTTCATAGTTAAAGACAGAAGAGGCTGTGTACTTTCATAGTTTAAGACAGAAGAGGTTGTGTACTTTCATAGTTAAAGACAGAAGAGGTTGTGTACTTTCATAGTTAAAGACAGAAGAGTTTGTGTACTTTCATAGTTAAAGACAGAAGAGGTTGTGTACTTTCATAGTTAAAGACAGAAGAGGTTGTGTACTTTCATAGTTTAAGACAGAAGAGATGGTGTACTTTCATAGTTAAAGACAGAAGAGGTTGTGTACTTTCATAGTTGAAGACAGAAGAGGTTGTGTACTTTCATAGTTTAAGACAGAAGAGGTTGTGTACTTTCATAGTTTAAGACAGAAGAGGTTGTGTACTTTCATAGTTAAAGACAGAAGCGGTTGTGTACTTTCATAGTTGAAGACAGAAGAGGTTGTGTCCTTTCATAGTTGAAGACAGAAGGGGTTGTGTACTTTCATAGGTAAAGACAGAAGATGTTGTGTACTTTCATAGTTGAAGAGAGAAGAGTTTGTGTACTTTCATAGTTGAAGACAGAAGAGGTTGTGTACTTTCATAGTTGAAGACAGAAGATGTTGTGTACTTTCATCATTTAAGACAGAAGAGGTTGTGTACTTTCATAGTTGAAGACAGAAGGGGTTGTGTACTTTCATAGTTGAAGACAGAAGAGGTTGTGTACTTTCATAGTTAAAGACAGAAGGCGTTGTGTACTTTCATAGTTGAAGACAGAAGGGGTTGTGTACTTTCATAGTTTAAGACAGAACAGGTTGTGTACTTTCATAGTTTAAGACAGAAGAGGTTGTGTACTTTCATATATTAATATTACGCTAGTTACCCTCCGGCTCGAAGGACCAATTGTAACTGAGGGGTACAATTCCCTGACTGTATTGATAAGTATGGTATCATTAAACCACTACCGCTTTATGTACTTTAATTACTGGCCATACAGTACACGATATATGAATATGATGAACACTTCCCACAATGAAATCGGTTCCAGTCAAAGGTATTAATCAAGTATTTAATGGAGCAAAAGGTACATAGGATACTTTACATTATTCTTTGAATGCACTTGTAAGGCAAAGGAGTATGCGTAGGCAAATCAACAACGAATGTCCATTCTCTGGTTACGCAGGAGGTAATTATACAACCTGAATCTTAGGGAATTATATCTATGGTACACTAGTAATATAGCGGAAGATACTGGAAGGTGGTTCCCACTGGTTGTAAGCCAGCAGGGGGGGTAGAAGATCTGTCGGTAGTAGGACGTCTGGTCAACGATGACTAGGGAGACTTCAGGTACAGAAGCCGGTGCCGTAGCCTCTTGATCCACAGACGAATACAGCTTGGTTCTCTTGTAGACTGTAGCTCCACAGGGAAGAAAGCTAGTCGGCCTCAGGCTCTCTGGGCGCCGACTCGACTTGACTCCTCTCGGGGTAAATCCAACACGTACAGGCGTCGGCGATTATCCGCTCCATAAATCACAGGACCAAAGCAAATATATTCCAGCCGCAAAGGGCTATGCAGTCGTCGGGTAGATTAATCCAGTGTACATGTCCATACGGTTCTCGCCTAGGTCTCCTCGGGTGAAAGCGCCATGCGGTCGGCCCAGCCTGGAAAAGAACTCTAGCTAATACGAGAAAGCGTTGGAGATGCTGGTCACTGTAGAATTCTAACCGCACGATACACTATACACAAATAGACTATTAAAGACTTAATAGAAATATGTCGCACTCGACGGTATAGCGCCAAACTCTGACAATTCAGTTATTAATTCGCACGCGGTCTCGATGCTCTATTCTGAGGCCAAACAGGCCATACTTCACCGCACGTTGTATCGTGGGTGAGGCTTCAACTTATCGGTAACATACTAAGGACGAAGGGTACGGAGGTAAGGGTACGGAGGTAAGGGGCTTCTACATTCACCTGCGCCGTATTTATACGCACGGTGAACAAACTAGTTCCACTCTCATTTCTGTCGCGTATCCCTGGGCAAGGCCGGGCATGTCCAGACACATCTTGACGGTGACTTTGAACCTGGCTCCGGAGGCCGGTCCCTGGCGCCGGTGGACCGCTGTCCAATAGGAGAATGAACTATTATGGTCTGGGCTAAAGGGATATTCCGTGTATATGTACAAGGAATATACAGGGGATATCAAACGATATACAAATACTATGCAATATATATCAATAAATAAATATATATATTCGGTTTAATCTGATCCTTTGTAACACTAATGAAATTAAACCACATCGTATATATTAAATAAGACCTTCTACTAACTATATCAAAAGAAATAAAGATTCAACATGGAACCTAAGGACAAGAAAAAGAGTGGAAAGAAACTCGGAATAGACAGTACAGAAGAGGTTGTGTACTTTCATAGTTGAAGACAGAAGAGGTTGTGTACTTTCATAGTTGAAGACAGAAGGGGATGTGTACTTTCATAGTTGAATACAGAAGAGGTTGTGCACTTTCATAGTTAAAGACAGAATAGGTTGTGTACTTTCATAGTTAAAGACAGAAGGGGTTGTGTACTTTCATAGTTGAAGACAGAAGAGGTTGTGTACTTTCATAGTTGAAGACAGAAGATGTTGTGTACTTTCATAGTTAAAGACAGAAGGGGTGTGTACTTTCATAGTTGAATACAGAAGAGGTTGTGTACTTTCATAGTTAAAGACAGAAGAGGCTGTGTACTTTCATAGTTTAAGACAGAAGAGGTTGTGTACTTTCATAGTTTAAGACAGAAAAGGTTGTGTACATTCATAGTTGAATACAGAAGAGGTTGTGTACTTTCATAGTTAAAGACAGAAGAGGTTGTGTACTTTCATAGTTGAAGACGGAAGAGGTTGTGTACTTTCATAGTTGAAGACAGAAGGGGTTGTGTACTTTCATAGTTTAAGACAGAAGAGGTTGTGTACTTTCATAGTTGAAGACAGAATGGGTTGTGTACTTTCATAGTTGAAGACAGAAGGGGTTGTGTACTTTCATAGTTGAAGACAGAAGGGGTTGTGTACTTTCATAGTTTAAGACAGAAGAGGTTGTGTACTTTCATAGTTGAAGACAGAATGGGTTGTGTAATTTCATAGTTGAAGATGGAAGAGGTTGTGTACTTTCATAGTTGAAGACAGAAGGGGTTGTGTACTTTCATAGTTTAAGACAGAAGAGGTTGTGTACTTTCATAGTTGAAGACAGAAGGGGTTGTGTACTTTCATAGTTGAATACAGAAGAGGTTGTGTACTTTCATAGTTAAAGACAGAAGAGGCTGTGTACTTTCATAGTTTAAGACAGAAGAGGTTGTGTACTTTCATAGTTAAAGACAGAAGAGGTTGTGTACTTTCATAGTTAAAGACAGAAGAGTTTGTGTACTTTCATAGTTAAAGACAGAAGAGGTTGTGTACTTTCATAGTTAAAGACAGAAGAGGTTGTGTACTTTCATAGTTTAAGACAGAAGAGATGGTGTACTTTCATAGTTAAAGACAGAAGAGGTTGTGTACTTTCATAGTTGAAGACAGAAGAGGTTGTGTACTTTCATAGTTTAAGACAGAAGAGGTTGTGTACTTTCATAGTTTAAGACAGAAGAGGTTGTGTACTTTCATAGTTAAAGACAGAAGCGGTTGTGTACTTTCATAGTTGAAGACAGAAGAGGTTGTGTCCTTTCATAGTTGAAGACAGAAGGGGTTGTGTACTTTCATAGGTAAAGACAGAAGATGTTGTGTACTTTCATAGTTGAAGAGAGAAGAGTTTGTGTACTTTCATAGTTGAAGACAGAAGAGGTTGTGTACTTTCATAGTTGAAGACAGAAGAGGTTGTGTACTTTCATAGTTGAAGACAGAAGGGGATGTGTACTTTCATAGTTAAAGACAGAAGAGGTTGTGTACTTTCATAGTTGAATACAGAAGAGGTTGTGTACTTTCATAGTTAAAGACAGAAGAGGTTGTGTACTTTCATAGTTAAAGACAGAAGGGGTTGTGTACTTTCATAGTTGAAGACAGAAGAGGTTGTGTACTTTCATAGTTGAAGACAGAAGATGTTGTGTACTTTCATAGTTAAAGACAGAAGAGGTTGTGTACTTTCATAGTTTAAGACAGAAGAGGTTGTGTACATTCATAGTTGAATACAGAAGAGGTTGTGTACTTTCATAGTTAAAGACAGAAGGGGTTGTGTACTTTCATAGTTTAAGACAGAAGAGGTTGTGTACTTTCATAGTTGAAGACAGAAGATGTTGTGTACTTTCATAGTTAAAGACAGAAGAGGTTGTGTACGTTCATAGTTTAAGACAGAAGAGGTTGTGTACATTCATAGTTGAATACAGAAGAGGTTGTGTGCTTTCATAGTTAAAGACAGAAGAGGTTGTGTACTTTCATAGTTGAAGACGGAAGAGGTTGTGTACTTTCATAGTTGAAGACAGAAGGGGTTGTGTACTTTCATAGTTTAAGACAGAAGAGGTTGTGTACTTTCATAGTTGAAGAAAGAAGGGGTTGTGTACTTTCATAGTTGAAGACAGAAGAGGTTGTGTACTTTCATAGTTTAAGACAGAAGAGGTTGTGTACTTTCATAGTTTAAGACAGAAGAGGTTGTGTACTTTCATAGTTAAAGACAGAAGAGGTTGTGTACATTCATAGTTGAATAAAGAAGAGGTTGTGTACTTTCATAGTTAAAGACAGAAGAGGTTGTGTACTTTCATAGTTGAAGACGGAAGAGGTTGTGTACTTTCATAGTTGAAGACAGAAGGGGTTGTGTACTTTCATAGTTTAAGACAGAAGAGGTTGTGTACTTTCATAGTTGAAGACAGAAGATGTTGTGTACTTTCATAGTTAAAGACAGAAGAGGTTGTGTACTTTCATAGTTTAAGACAGAAGAGGTTGTGTACATTCATAGTTGAATACAGAAGAGGTTGTGTACTTTCATAGTTTAAGACAGAAGAGGTTGTGTACTTTCATAGTTGAAGACAGAAGGGGTTGTGTACTTTCATAGTTGAATACAGAAGAGGTTGTGTACTTTCATAGTTTAAGACAGAAGAGGTTGTGTACTTTCATAGTTTAAGACAGAAGAGGTTGTGTACTTTCATAGTTAAAGACAGAAGAGGTTGTTTACTTCCATAGTTAAAGACAGAAGAGGTTGTGTACCTTCATAGTTGAAGACAGAAGGGGTTGTGTACTTTCATAGTTTAAGACAGAAGATGTTGTGTACTTTCATAGTTGAAGACAGAAGGGGTTGTGTACTTTCATAGTTGAATACAGAAGAGGTTATGTACTTTCATAGTTAAAGACAGAAGAGGTTGTGTATTTTCATAGTTTAAGACAGAAGAGGTTGATTTCCGGTTTGACAGCAATATGTAGCAGGCGCGCTTGGTTACAGCTCCGCTCCCGTCAACGTTAATTTCGTTTAAAAACCTTATTTGAACAACACTAATGAAATTAAACCACATCGTATATATTAAATAAGACCTTCTACTAACTATATCAAAAGAAATAAAGATTCAACATGGAACCTAAGGACAAGAAAAAGAGTGGAAAGAAACTCGGAATAGACGGTACAGAAGAGGTTGTGTACTTTCATAGTTGAAGACAGAAGAGGTTGTGTACTTTCATAGTTGAAGACAGAAGGGATGTGTACTTTCATAGTTAAAGACAGAAGAGGTTGTGTACTTTCATAGTTGAATACAGAAGAGGTTGTGTACTTTCATAGTTAAAGACAGAATAGGTTGTGTACTTTCATAGTTAAAGACAGAAGGGGTTGTGTACTTTCATAGTTGAAGACAGAAGAGGTTGTGTACTTTCATAGTTGAAGACAGAAGATGTTGTGTACTGATAAGTGCCGGCATAAGCCTAGGTCAGATTGATAACCCCATAACTCATTGGTCCGCATCTCAACTTCAAGCAGCGTCCTGCGACGTCTGTTATGTCTAGGACTCAATGCGTCTACAAACTGCAGGGGTTAAACCCAATCGACCCAGGCCCACACTTGCACTCCTCCGTCCCCCCCAGTCATACAGTTGATTGATTGGAGTTGCGGAGTATATTTTATTCTATTTTGCTTTAACTTACTCGGTTGGCCGTATTACCACTGTATGGCATTACTTGATAATCACAGTTATACAGAACCCACCTTTAGTATACATATACTTATACATTTTTCTCCTTAGGCCTCCGTATGGATAAAGCCAGACTTCTAAAGTTTTCTAAATCATTAATCAGGAACATTACGGGACCGCGTGGTTGTCGGCTGGTTTCTAAAGTCTTTACATCATAAATCAGAACGCAAAGGGTGAAGTTACAATGCAAACAACATTTCGATGCTTACCCGTCCGTCTGGTCAGAAGAATGGATACAAAAAGATATATTTATAAAGAAGTATTTTTAATTAGAAAAGGCAAGTTACAAAAGAGACTTCATTGGAACATTTCCAATTTAGTTAAAAGAAGTATAAAACAAAACATCTCATCTGGCACGGCTTGTGCCCGGTGTCTGCAAGCACCATCTTCCAATGTCTCAAAAAAGTGTCTCTTGAATGGGCAACAGTCCTTTTTATATTGATATTGTATCATATTTCCGATTGGTCTAAACACAGTGATGTCACAGGGATGTCATTTTCGCTTAGCAAACCAAAATACAATACATAGTCCGTATGGACTCCTCCTCCTTTTTACTAGCGTTACTTTTAGTTACCTAGTGTTTTTTTAAGTACGAGAAAGTCCCTCATTACTTCAGAACAAACAACTGGTTTGTCTGTGGTAACCACGTGGTATGGTACCAGGCAGTACCGGGCGAGGCCATCCATAAGATTTCTTATCAAGACTCCTTAGAGATGCCCTCCTCCAGAAAACAGTTTTACACATCATTTTAGTATTATTCTCTACTGACAGTTAATTATAAGCATGACATTATGAAAACTTTTACTGTACACATTAAACATTTAATTGTTATATAGTTTTTAAGATTCTCTCTATCGTTTCAAGACTCCCCGTTACTCTAAAACTTCACAACCTCAACCTTTAATTCCCCGGGGGCCCCATCACCTCAGACTATACATGCATGTCCGTCCTGCTTCCCTTCTGTAAGGGTTAACATTACAGCTTTCTCTCCTCTGCTTTTGCATCCTCAGGGCCACATTCCTCAGGTTAACTCCCCACTGCGGGCCTGCTCTCACAGACACCTTCTATGCAGACATTAAAGGCTCAGTTTCATTTTTTAAGCAGAACCATCATTTCACTATCCTCCAACCAGAGTTCAGTTTTTAAAGTCTATAAAAGAATATACTGGTTCTGTGGTTCTGCATCTAGATAGCTGTTGATTATTCCCCCGAGGGGCTTCTGGTAGAATGAATGACCACGTATTGCTGATATTCCAGAATGCTCCATATATCAAAGAATGCTTCGATGTTCTAGATTATTCCAATATGTCATTTTTACATTGTCTGAATGTTCCAGTATGTTCTGGAGTGTTCCAATCTTAAATCCAATATGTCCGCAATAATATACACGTCGGGGAAAGCATTCAAAAACTCTGAGCACGTAGGTCTCTCTGTCCCAAATCCTCGGTTATTAAAGGTTGTACTATATGGTGACCTTGCATAACTGAGATTTAAAAGGCCATTTATACACTATTCTGCTCCTGTTCAGACAGGAATTTGGCTGCATCTTCAGGCGAGTTGAGGAGAACCTTTGCTCCTTGTTTGTCGACGACGCGAAGTATTGCAGGGTATATTAGTAGGGGTCTGTATTTCCCCAGGTATAGTTGAGACATCACCGTCTTGAACTTGGCACGCAGTTCCACTACCTCACGACAATAATCTTCAAAGCAGTGTATTGGTACCTCCATGTGTTTCAGATTGCCTTTCATCCTGCGAGTTTCACGCATAATCATTTCTTTTATTCTGACTTGGCGCAGTATAACTAATATCACTCTGGGCTTAGCGTTATTGCCAATGGAGCGGGGACCCAATCTGAAGCACTCATCCACCTCCGGTATTTTAGGAAGGATTCCTGTTCCCAAGATTTTCTGTAATTCTGTGGCAAACTCTTCAGGGTTTTCACATCTCACTGATTCGTCCAGACCGACAATACGAATATTCAGCCTGCGTTTTTGATATTCCATCTCGAATATTTTGGCTTTCTGTTCTTTATTGATTCGCGTGAGCTCCAACGTTATTTCGCTGAGCTCCGTCTTGATTTCATTGTAGTTCCCCTTCATCTCAGCAGTTAGGTTAACTGTGTTAGCCTCTACCTCCTTGTAGATGCGAGTGAAATTGATTTCGTGGGCTTCCACTACTTTCTCCAGAGCCTCGGTGCGTTTATTCTGTGCGTCGGCGTCCGCTCTCAGCGCATCAATTTTGCCTTCAATAGATTCTTTAATAGCATCTACTTTTTGAGTTATTATCTTCTCCGACAGTTGTGATTGGTGGATCATTTCCTTCATTATTGTCTTCCCCATTTCCTCCATTTTCCGGATGATATGTTCGGTATCTGCGGAGGTGTTTGATGGGGATGAACTTGAAGCGGCCTCTGTCAAGTCAATATTTTCTGCTGTCCGCTGTACGAATCCTTGAGCCATCATAGCCGGCCGGCTGAAAGATCACTCTACACAACGATCATCGCCCACCCCGGTCGGGGGAAATGCTGCATATACGTATTTAAAAATTGTTTTTTATTAATGGGAAATAATTTCACTACTTCTCCAATTAATACTTTAGATGTTTAAGCATAGCAATGCTCTTTTAAGATCTAAGTTAATGTTCTCTTCCTTTTACTTGTTTACTTTTTTTTTTTTTTTTTTTTTCATCCGCTCTCTCTGATTTATTGAGGCTCTCTCTTCAGTTCAATACCTTCATATTATTCATGGGTTACTATAAATTACTATAAATTACAAGTTCATATAAAATGTAAGTGATTAAGGCATGACAATTGAAGCTTATTTTTGGTATTTATTTTTAGTTTATCTCATTTAAATTTTTATTTATTTATTTTTTACGGGTAAGTGGCCAAGCCACAGTCGACATTCTACTTATGGTAGAATTTAGAGTGTTAGATCCTATGGTATACATAGGAATGTTAAGGATAATTGGATCATTCTGGGATATCCGGTGGTGCAAGGGAGAGAGTCATACGCAAAGGTTGTGTTCATGGAACACAATCCTGTACGACTCTCGGTGGGAGGGAAGGGTAGGGGATTTTTATTTGTATATATGTATGTTTTTAAGCTCGGCTCTCAACGGGACCTCACTAGTGGGATGTATATCTATTATTGCCTCGCACTCTAGAAGCATTACCAAAAATTACAATGCAACATGTATAGACTATGGCTAGTTTGAATATAATGATATGGAACACCGGGGGAATAAATAACCAACTCAAACGCAAAAGCGTGCTCACACTGATGAAAAAAGAACATGTGGACATTGCTCTGCTAAGCGAAACACACATTCTAGGGAAAGACATAGGTAAATTAGCGGACAACATATACCATAATATCAGTCACTCCTCTATTGGTACGAGAACTCGGGGTGTAGCAATAGTCGTTAAACGTAAGTTGAATATTGTACTAAAGGGAGTATGGTCTGATGTAGAAGGTCGGATAACTATAGCTAAGATTGAACATAAGAACAGGAAAATAGCGTTGATAGCGGTATACGCCCCAAATTTGTACGAAGAAGATTTCTTCACTACACTAACCAATGCAATGTTAGACATTCCCGATTACTCATTTATAATAGGAGCGGATTTTAATGCCATCTGGAACCCAAGGATAGACAAATCTTACCTCGCCTTTTCCAGCAAACAAAATAATTCATCGAAGGCATTAAAGGATTGGTCAAAGATTACAGGTGTAAAGGACTTATGGCGGTTACTTAATCCCACGACCCGAAAGTACTCTTGTCGATCTGCGAGACATAAGACACTATCCAGAATAGATTATGTCTTTGCATCACAGAGACTATTTGATAATTATGAAGTTGAAATGATACCCAATGCACTATCAGATCACTGTTATTTACTCCTTAAAGGTACATTTGGTATACTATCCTCCCGAGCCCCAAGATGGCGATTTAACTCGTTGCTGCTTAACAACAAGGAATTCATTACACAACTCAAAGAAGCTCTTATAGTATTCCAACGGGAGAATGCAAACTCGGTGCAAGACCCCAGAATAATATGGATGTCGGTAAAGGGAATGATCAAAGACTTCACGGATAGCTTTTCCTCCAAAATGCGCAAGAATCAAAGCACAAAACTGGATGAGCTGGAAACGCTTTACTCAACGTTATTTAATTCTCTGAAATACAACAACTCAACTCGACTAGAAAATCAAGTTAACGTACTAAAAATAGAGATCAATGACATATACAGACAACAATCGGAAATACAAATACGCAGCACAAGACAACAGCAGTACTCCCATGGTTCCAAACCCAGCCGCCTATTAGCCATGCGATTAAGAATTAATGCAACATTTGCAGATATAACTACCATTAGAGCACAACAAGTACTTGTAACAGATCCTGTAAAAATAAACGATACATTCAAAGTATTCTACTCCGATTTATATAAATCAGAAATGACTTTCGATCAAAACAAAATGGACACATTTCTTAATCAAATTATTCTCCCTAAACTTTCAGAGGATGACGCTAAACAGTTAGAAATACCGATCACACTAGAGGAACTCAAGAAGGCCATAACCGCAATGAAAAGTGGTAAGGCTCCAGGAAGAGACGGTTTCCCATCAGAAATGTACCTTTCTTGTTGGGACATAATTGGCCCCTTATTACTAAATATGATCTTATACTCAGTCAAGGAGGGGAACTTCCATAAAATTGACAATATTGCACTCATAACAGTCCTCCTTAAAAAAGACAAAGACCCCAACGAGTGCGGTAGTTATAGACCTGTAAGCCTCCTCGGAACAGATATCAAACTGTACTCTAAGGTATTAGCCATCAGATTACAAAAGCATATGACGTCTTTAGTTCACCCGGACCAAACTGGCTTCATAGGAGGCCGCCTGATCACTGAGAACATAAGACGTATACTGCACGTACTTGATGCCGACAAGGAGGACACCATACCTAAGGCGATGCTGTCCCTGGATGCTATGAAGGCCTTTGACAGGCTGGAATGGTCGTATCTGTGGGCAGTGCTAGAAAGGATGGGGTTAGGAAAAGGATTCATCGATATGATTAAAGTATTATACAAAGACCCATCGGCCATGATTACAACAGGCACAATCATCTCTGAAATATTTCCGGTATCACGCTCTGCCAGACAGGGTTGTCCTCTTAGTCCCGGACTGTTCAATCTATCATTAGAGCCTTTAGCACAATATATAAGACAATCCCAATCCATAGAACCTATCGTAATCAAGGGCACACAACAAAAAATTTGTTTATATGCGGACGATGTAATATTGTTCATGAAAAACCCCAACACCACATTGCCTCATCTGCTCAAGTTGATTGAGGACTTTGGTGATTTATCGGGATTTAAGATAAATTGGCCGAAGTCGGCTTTCCTTCCACTGAACACCCCTGCAAAAAAAGATACAACCCTCCCAGGACAGATACCGATGGTAAAACATTTCAGATGCTTGGGAGTGGAAATATTCCCTACCATAAGACAAACGGTGAAGCACAACTACACAAAAATCCAAAACAAAATCAAAGACGACCTTGATAGATGGGCAAAACTTAAGAACACAGTACAAGCACGGATATCAATAGTTAAGATGGATGTACTACCTAAAATCAACTTCTTCTGTTCAATGCTACCGTTACCCCCTCCAGAGGGTTACTGGAAAAGATTACACTCCTCCACATACAAATTTATTTGGAATAACAAACCACCACGTATAAAAAGATCCACCGCACAGAGAAATAAAGCAGATGGTGGCATGGCATTTCCAGATTTTTTCCTATATTTTAAGGCGTACTCATTAAGTCCATTGACAACATGGTTTGACTCCCAAGCATTAGCATCTTGGAGAAAAATAGAAGAAAACATAGTAGCCCCACATAGACTGAAGGACATAGCATACACTAAACTACCAAGCAAGCACTGTGAACGAAAATTTGGCCCCATAATTACTCATGCGATCCGGATATGGCGTGAATCACAAAAAAAAAATCCTAACCCACAAGAATGGCACAATCATACTCCCTTATTCAATAACAATGCTCTCTTAATTGGAAAACGACCTATAAGATTCCCTATATGGGAAGAGCAAGGCATACACTCATTAGGGGATGTTTTTAACAAACAGGGTTTTTGTAGTGATAAAGAAATACGCAAAAAATGTAATCTCACCAAGTCCACATGGCTTTTTCACAAACAGTTAGAGCTATGTTTGAAGTCTCACGGTGTTCCATTAGACAGACCAATTGAACACCACAGATACCACAAATTCTTCTACTCAAGAGAGACATCGAGAGGTTTTGTTTCAGAATTTTATCATCAATTACTAACGTCCTCGTATGAAACTCTCCAACTTGACTCTGTCTGGAGGAGGGATATACCAGACCTGGAAAATGACTTTGATTGGCAAGGAGCCTGGGCAAATGTCCGACTTACATCAAGGAACCCGGATCATCAACAAATCAATCTTAACTATATTCACAGGACATACTTGACTCCTATAAGACTGTGCCGAATGGGGCTCAAACAAGATTCCAAATGCACCCAATGTACAAATGGGGACGAAGGGACATTTATGCACATGTATTGGGACTGCTCACCAGTTAAGGCATTCTGGAAAGATGTGACCCAACAAATATCAAAACTCGTATCTTGGAATATACCTGTACACCCCTCGGTATTGCTGTTGAATGATGTTTTTGAGTTTGCAGTGAATCCACAGCTAAAGAGATTGGTTTTATCGGGTATCACAGTAGCCAAAAAGCTGATCGCATCACGCTGGTTTCAACCGGAAAAAATGTGCCGTAAAGTTTGGTTTCTTACATATCTCGATGTAATTTACCATGAAATATCTACAGCAAGAATTCTGGGTCTCAATGAATCCAAAATGTCAATGTGGTTAGAAGTGGTGGAGAGAATAAAAGCTAGCTTATAATGGTAGTGTCTGGTTAGGTGCGAGGGATAGTGGAGGTACTTCTCAAGGTGGGGTCCGGGAGGGGGGGGTTCGAGCTGAGCATATGTGTGTAGGTTTTTTTTTTTTAGATAACAGGTATTATGGGTATATCTTATATAAAACAACTAAACAAAAGGTGATCTCATTGGATGTGCCCTGACAATTAATGCTTGTATATCTTATCGTGTGTTGTCATGTTTGTTTATATGTTTGTTTAAAAAAGAATAAAAAAATAAAATACAAAAAAAAAAAAATATATACTGGTTATATAGGAACAAATCAGGATGTCAATTTCCAAAAGTGTCACTGTTGTTCTGTGGCACTTCACACCCTCTCTGTCATCCTGGTCGGTCATTTTCCATTGTCTTAATATCGTCTGTACTGGGGGACGAGATGGCGATTGTGGGGTCACGTGGCTGTGACTCTCCACACCCCCTCTGCCATCTTGGTACCTTGTTACCCTGGTAGCCGGCGGGAAGACTTGCATCTGTTGTTCCCTGGCTGGACGGCTCGACAGGATAGGGGTCACGTTGTTGCTTGGTATCCGGCGGGAAGACTTGCAGCTGTTGTTCCCGGCCGATGCACCCAGGTTGTTGTCGTCTTGGTCATCTTGGTCATCTTGGTCATCTTGGTCATCTTGGTCATCTTGGTCATCTTGGTCATCTTGGGGTCACCTTGGGGTCACCCCCTCTGACCTCTTGGATCTCTCCCATAGTTTGAGGTAGGTTGAATTGTCACTTCTCGAGCGACCCCACGGGTCCCCGAGAATGGTAGCAGCAGTCCTTTATTGAAGGGTGGTTGGCCTGGTCGTGTGACCCTGTCCGTAGGCCTCGCAGGACATCACAGATACAGTCCACAGAGGACTCATTTCTTTTCTCTCTTTCAGGTCCATTCAGGGCTCTCGTCGCCCTGTAACCTGGGTCCAGGCCGATGTCTCTCTGTCCGGTCTAGGAGGTCTAGGAGGTCTGGGAGGTCTAGGAGGTCTTGGAGGTCTGGGAGGTCCAGATGAGGACCTTGAGGATGCTCTGGAGCTTGACCTATCCCGGTCTTCCTCCATTTCCGAGTTCTGACCTGAGTCAGTATATTCCTTCTTGCCATTCGCTGCGTCGTCCGCTGACTCCGGGGGACCTCCCCCCGTCTAAGAATGCTCCTGGCCCGAAATAGGGCAGGTTCTGATCCTTCCGATCCGAACTGTACTGTCGGTCTCCTTGGTGTATCCTAAGGAGGGAGGTCGGTTCATTCCAGGATCGCAACATATCCACTTTGATCATCTGATCCTTCATATAGCGTACAGCTCTCTCTGCCACCCCGTTCGTATCGGGCTGGTAGGGTACAGAGTATTGGGCCATTACACCCGCTTCCTCCAGTATATTCAGTCCTGCTCTCAGACACTGCTATTCGTCTCGATGGCACTGGTTCAGGTTTTGTCCCCCTTACCAGCGCACATTGTTCACAGACCTTTCGGACTGTTGTTTCCGTCCACTTCCTTCTTGCACAGGGGGTCTACCCTGTGTTGTGCTTGTCTCGGTCCAGACTGGGTAGTTAGTTACTGTTATGTCTGGTATTAGCTCCGGCTAGTTATCCCGCTTGTATATCCAGGCTATGTAGCCTCTTGTAGACTCAGCTCCTACTGATAACACCAGCCTGTATTATTACGCTGGTTCCACTTCCGTCACAGTAGCAGGACTTATGCAGGACTTATTCTGACTGTAAGTAAACATTACGTAACTTCTTAGTCGTGAGTGAACTTTCACTGCAATCACAAAAATATACTTTAAGTGTGATTCTTTCTTTGAGTAGAACCTTCTACGTTTTTGACTGTAAGTTAACATTACGTAACTTTTTAGTCATGAGTAAACCTTTTTACCGCAATCACAAAAATATACTTTAAGTGTGATTCTTTCTTTGAGTAGAACCTTCTACGTTTTCGACTGTAAGTAAACATTACGTTACCCTTTAGTCGTGAGTAAACGCTACTTCAAGCTGTTACTTATCAACCCTCTCTTGTTCCGGATAGATTTTTTTACCAATTTACTTTTGGCTGTCTGCTGCGCTCTGCAGACCATCTACGTCACCATCGTTCCAGATCTCGAACATTAGGAAGAGTCTTGGTTGGAGAGGTTCTGCCGATAAGATCAATCTTGAGTAAGGTTGACTCAAATCTGTAACTAATTCTACTCCAGAGGCACCTGACAGCAGTTATTTCAGTTCATATTCTTTCGGCTGTTGATACCTATTTAATTAGTATACAGCCCAACTCACTTAAACTCATGTTCTAAGCCCCGGAACCTCCAATCCGTTTTGACAGACCTATAAACCAGTGACTTGGCCGCCTAAGCACCACAGCGTCCTGTATGCTGAGGCTTCCAAGTCTCCACAAATCTGATAGGCCCGTCGGATACAGAGACCCTGATGCTCCCTCTGTCCCCCCGCGTCAAGGTGCTAAGCTTGATGAGAGTTTGCAGAGTCTCAATTTGTTACCCATAGGCGCTGGTGAGTGTACATCTCATGCAGCTGATATGGTTGGTAGGGTGCTAACCTACCAAATGGTTGCTGTCAGGAAATCCCTTCTGAATTAAATAGATTACAAATTCACTTTACTTTACTCTGGGTTTAGAGCAAGGACGGACATCTTTACATATTATACTTAAAATATATACAAAATGCATGTAGTATTCTATGTCATGTTTCTTCCTAAATGACAACAACACTATATATTATTCCTCTTGACAGATGAGCGGTATGTCAAGTGCAGTTTGCACTTGCTTGAGTGTCATGTGTCAGGGCCCCAGAAGGTAATTTCTCCCCGTGTTGCCCTCATCTCTGCTTGCTGCTCTGGGGTTAGTTTCTCCCCCATGTTTTTCCCGTCAAGTGCAGGTTGCACTTGCTTGAGTGTCATGTGTCAGGGCCCCAGAAGGTAATTTCTCCCTTTGTTGCCCTTATCTCCGCTTGCTGCTCTGGGGTTAGTTTCTCCCCCATGTTTTTCCCGTCAAGTGCAGGTTGCACTTGCTTGAGTGTCATGTGTCAGGGCCCCAGAAGGTAATTTCTCCCTTTGTTGCCCTTATCTCCGCTTGCTGCTCTGGGGTTAGTTTCTCCCCCATGTTTTCCCCTGGATCTTGACCGGGGGTTCTTATTTCTCTTTCCATCATTTGGGCCATTGAAGCCCCTTTGGTGAGCTAGCGTCTCCTTGTGCTAGCTTCTCTTGAGCTATTACTCAATATGTTGAGTAATCAGAACTGTGTTCAGTTTCAGAGGTATTTAGCTCCCCATCTTGTTCAGGCTCAGACTCAGTTTCACCTGAAGGTGTCATCTGTGGCCTCGAATTCTGATCCTTGATCTGAATGTCGCCATCCTCCTCTTCTGGGCCATAGAAAATGGAACAGTGCTCATAATTGATGTTTTTGGCCTTTAGGTACTCGTCTAGAGAGTTGAACGCCTCTATGTCAGTGGAGGGAGATACTCGTTTTGAGGTGGAGCCTGGCGCCTCATAAAGAGGAAGAATGACTACATTGTCCTCTTGGTTTTTTCCATTTCCAAACTCGTCCATGATAGTGGGTCGCAGTGTTCTTGAGCGAGACACATAACCCCTTACTGCCCCCGTTAAGCAGGTTGGCACCTTGCATGGCTGCCTCCGCCGTCTGTGTCTCTTAAGCCCTTGCAGGTTCCGGAAGCTCATGTAACACTGGTCACAGTAGTATGGTTTCTCTCGTGTGTGTACCATGTGGTGTAGTGTAAGGTTACGCTTCGTCTTGAAGCTCTTCCCACACTGGTCACAGCAGTAAGGTTTCTCTTCTGTGTGTACCGTGTGGTGTTGTTTAAGTTCTGCTTTCGTCTTGAAGGTCTTCCCACACTGGTCACAGCAGTAAGGTTTCTCTTCTGTGTGTATTAGGTGGTGATGTTTAAGGTGAGTCTTCGTCTTGAAGCTCCTTCCACACTGGTCACAGCAGTAAGGTTTCTCTTCTGTGTGTACCGTGTGGTGTTGTTTAAGTTCTGCCTCCGTCTTGAAGGTCTTCCCACACTGGGCACAGCAGTGAGGTTTCTCTCCTGTGTGTACCATGTGGTGACGTTTAAGACATGTCTTTGTCTTGAAGCTCATGTCACACTGGTCACAGCCATAGGGTCTCCCTCCTGTGTGTACCAGGTGGTGACGTTTAAGATCTGCCCTCGTCTTGAAGGTATTCCCACACTGGGCACAGCAGTAAGGTTTATTTTCTGTGTGTACCATGTGGTGTTGGTTAAGACATGTCTTTGTCTTGAAGCTCTTTCCACACTGGCCACAGCTGTAAGGTCTCTCTCATGTGTGTACCGTACAGTGTTGGTTAAGACATGTCTTTGTCTTGAAGCTCTTTCCACACTGGCCACAGCTGTAAGGTCTCTCTCGTGTGTGTACCGTACAGTGAATTTTAAGCTCTCCCTTCGTCTTGAAGGCCTTCTCACACTGGGCGCAACCGTAAGGTTTATGTTCTGTGTGTACCAGGTGGTGTTGTTTAAGTTCTGCCCTCGTCTTGAAGGTATTCCCACACTGGGCACAGCAGTAAGGTTTCTCTCCTGTGTGTACCATGTGGTGACGTTTAAGGTGAGCCTTCGTCTTGAAGCTCCTTCCACACTGGTCACAGCCGTAGGGTCTCCCTCCTGTGCCAATTACTGCTTGCTGTACAGCCGGCAGCTCTGGGTATTGTGATTTGCTTGGTTCTGTGAATTCCTCACTTCCCGCAAACGTTTCAGGGGACTCTGGGTGTTCCTCCCGTTCTCCTAGGTAGTCCAGACCCAGGTCGGGTATAAACACTCCCAATCCCTCATCCGAGGGTAATTCCTCCTCTATGATGTGGGAATGATTGTGAGACATCGTGTTCTTACTGGCTCGTTAGCCGATGGCGAGCTAGTTAGCTTCCGTCTGGCTTCGTGTCACGTAGCTTTGGGCTAGGTAGCCATCCAGTTCGCCTTTCTGTGAACGGCCGTTTTGGCTGCGCTTCACATACAGTAGCTTTGGGCTAGGTAGCCATCCAGTTCGCCTTTCTGTGAACGGCCGTTTTGGCTGCGCTTCACATACAGTAGCTTTGGGCTAGGTAGCCATCCAGTTCGCCTTTCTGTGAACGGCCGTTTTGGCTGCGCTTCACATACAGTAGCTTTGGGCTAGGTAGCCATCCAGTTCGCCTTTCTGTGAACGGCCGTTTTGGCTGCGCTTCACATACAGTAGCTTTGGGCTAGGTAGCCATCCAGTTCGCCTTTCTGTGAACGGCCGTTTTGGCTGCGCTTCACATACAGTAGCTTTGGGCTAGGTAGCCATCCAGTTCGCCTTTCTGTGAAAGGCCGTTTTGGCTGCGCTTCACATACAGTAGCTTTGGGCTAGGTAGCCATCCAGTTCGCCTTTCTGTGAACGGCCGTTTTGGCTGCGCTTCACATACAGTAGCTTTGGGCTAGGTAGCCATCCAGTTCGCCTTTCTGTGAACGGCCGTTTTGGCTGCGCTTCACATACAGTAGCTTTGGGCTAGGTAGCCATCCAGTTCGCCTTTCTGTGAACGGCCGTTTTGGCTGCGCTTCACATACAGTAGCTTTGGGCTAGGTAGCCATCCAGTTCGCCTTTCTGTGAACGGCCGTTTTGGCTGCGCTTCACATACAGTAGCTTTGGGCTAGGTAGCCATCCAGTTCGCCTTTCTGTGAACGGCCGTTTTGGCTGCGCTTCACATATCTTTGGGCTAGGTAGCCATCCAGTGAACATTCAGTGAACTTGTGGCTAGTTGGCTCTCGTCTGGCTAGGGCCAGTTCACTTCCTGTGGGCAAAGCACGAAATTATGTTGCACTTGTAACTCCCCCCAGAGCTCTATAAACATTACGTTACCCTTTAGTTGTGAGTAAACGTTGCTTTAATCACAAAGATAGAGCTTTCTATTCATTTGTGATATCCCCGAGTAGAGCCTTCCACTCGAGTCGCCAGTAGAGCTTTCTACTTTAGGTTTTGCCAAATCTGTAATTTAATTTTACTCCAGAGGCTTTTGACAGTAGTCCTGTCTTCTTCGGCCGTTTAGCACCTATTTTAGTTAGTATAAATGCACATCGCCAGGGACGCCATGATAAGTGCCGGCATAAGCCTAGGTCAGATTGATAACCCCATAACTCATTGGTCCGCATCTCAACTTCAAGCAGCGTCCTGCGACGTCTGTGATGTCTAGGACTCAATGCGTCTACAAACTGCAGGGGTTAAACCCAATCGACCCAGGCCCACACTTGCACTCCTCCGTCCCCCCCAGTCATACAGTTGATTGATTGGAGTTGCGGAGTATATTTTATTCTATTTTGCTTTAACTTACTCGGTTGGCCGTATTACCACTGTATGGCATTACTTGATAATCACAGTTATACAGAACCCACCTTTAGTATACATATACTTATACATTTTTCTCCTTAGGCCTCCGTATGGATAAAGCCACACTTCTAAAGTTTTTACATCATTAATCAGGAACATTACGGGACCGCGTGGTTGTCGGCTGGTTTCTAAAGTCTTTACATCATAAATCAGAACGCAAAGGGTGAAGTTACAATGCAAACAACATTTCGATGCTTACCCGTCCGTCTGGTCAGAAGAATGGATACAAAAAGATATATTTATAAAGAAGTATTTTTAATTAGAAAAGGCAAGTTACAAAAGAGACTTCATTGGAAAATTTCCAATTTAGTTAAAAGAAGTATAAAACAAAACATCTCATCTGGCACGGCTTGTGCCCGGTGTCTGCAAGCACCATCTTCCAATGTCTCAAAAAAGTGTCTCTTGAATGGGCAACAGTCCTTTTTATATTGATATTGTATCATATTTCCGATTGGTCTAAACACAGTGATGTCACAGGGATGTCATTTTCGCTTAGCAAACCAAAATACAATACATAGTCCGTATGGACTCCTCCTCCTTTTTACTAGCGTTACTTTTAGTTACCTAGTGTTTTTTTAAGTAAGAGAAAGTCCCTCATTTATTCAGAACAAACAACTGGTTTGTCTGTGGTAACCACGTGGTATGGTACCAGGCAGTACCGGGCGAGGCCATCCATAAGATTTCTTATCAAGACTCCTTAGAGATGCCCTCCTCCAGAAAACAGTTTTACACATCATTTTAGTATTATTCTCTACTGACAGTTAATTATAAGCATGACATTATGAAAACTTTTACTGTACACATTAAACATTTAATTGTTATATAGTTTTTAAGATTCTCTCTATCGTTTCAAGACTCCCCGTTACTCTAAAACTTCACAACCTCAACCGTTAATTCCCCGGGGGCCCCATCACCTCAGACTATACATGCATGTCCGTCCTGCTTCCCTTCTGTAAGGGTTAACATTACAGCTTTCTCTCCTCTGCTTTTGCATCCTCAGGGCCACATTCCCCAGGTTAACTCCCCACTGCGGGCCTGCTCACACAGAACACCTTCTATGCAGACATTAAAGGCTCAGTTTCATTTTTTAAGCAGAACCATCATTTCACTATCCTCCAACCAGAGTTCCGTTTTTAAAGTCTATAAAAGAATATACTGGTTATATAGGAACGAATCAGGATGTCAATTTCCAAAAGTGTCACTGTTGTTCTGTGGCACTTCACATGTACTTTCATAGTTAAAGACAGAAGAGGTTGTGTACTTTCATAGTTTAAGACAGAAAAGGTTGTGTACATTCATAGTTGAATACAGAAGAGGTTGTGTACTTTCATAGTTAAAGACAGAAGAGGTTGTGTACTTTCATAGTTGAAGACGGAAGAGGTTGTGTACTTTCATAGTTGAAGACAGAAGGGGTTGTGTACTTTCATAGTTTAAGACAGAAGAGGTTGTGTACTTTCATAGTTGAAGACCGAAGGGGTTGTGTACTTTCATAGTTGAAGACGGAAGAGGTTGTGTACTTTCATAGTTGAAGACAGAAGGGGTTGTGTACTTTCATAGTTTAAGACAGAAGAGGTTGTGTACTTTCATAGTTGAAGACAGAAGGGGTTGTGTACTTTCATAGTTGAATACAGAAGAGGTTGTGTACTTTCATAGTTAAAGACAGAAGAGGTTGTGTACTTTCATAGTTTAAGACAGAAGAGGTTGTGTACTTTCATAGTTGAATCCAGAAGAGGTTGTGTACTTTCATAGTTGAAGACAGAAGGGGTTGTGTACTTTCATGGTTAAAGACAGAAGGGGTTGTGTACTTTCATAGTTAAAGACAGAAGAGGTTGTTTACTTTCATAGTTAAAGACAGAAGAGGTTGTGTACCTTCATAGTTGAAGACAGAAGGGGTTGTGTACTTTCATAGTTTAAGACAGAAGAGGTTGTGTACTTTCATAGTTGAAGACAGAAGGGGTTGTGTACTTTCATAGTTGAATACAGAAGAGGTTGTGTACTTTCATAGTTAAAGACAGAAGAGGTTGTGTACTTTCATAGTTGAAGACAGAAGATGTTGTGTACTTTCATAGTTGAAGACAGAAGATGTTGTGTACTTTCATAGTTAAAGACAGAAGAGGTTGTGTACTTTCATAGTTTAAGACAGAAGAGGTTGTGTACATTCATAGTTGAATACAGAAGAGGTTGTGTACTTTCATAGTTAAAGACAGAAGAGGTTGTGTACTTTCATAGTTGAAGACGGAAGAGGTTGTGTACTTTCATAGTTGAAGACATAAGGGGTTGTGTACTTTCATAGTTTAAGACAGAAGAGGTTGTGTACTTTCATAGTTGAAGACAGAAGATGTTGTGTACTTTCATAGTTAAAGACAGAAGAGGTTGTGTACTTTCATAGTTTAAGACAGAAGAGGTTGTGTACATTCATAGTTGAATACAGAAGAGGTTGTGAACTTTCATAGTTAAATACAGAAGAGGTTGTGTACTTTCATAGTTTAAGACAGAAGAGGTTGTGTACTTTCATAGTTGAAGACAGAAGGGGTTGTGTACTTTCATAGTTGAATACAGAAGAGGTTGTGTACTTTCATAGTTAAAGACAGAAGAGGTTGTGTACTTTCATAGTTTAAGACAGAAGAGGTTGTGTACTTTCACAGTTGAATACAGAAGAGGTTGTGTACTTTCATAGTTGAAGACAGAAGAGGTTGTGTACTTTCATAGTTTACGACAGAAGAGGTTGTGTACTTTCATAGTTGAATACAGAAGAGGTTGTGTACTTTCATAGTTGAAGACAGAAGGGGTTGTGTACTTTCATAGTTAAAGACAGAAGGGGTTGTGTACTTTCATAGTTAAAGACAGAAGAGGTTGTTTACTTTCATAGTTAAAGGGGAACTCCAACATTTTGGGAAATTAGCTTATTTAACATCTTCCCTGGAGTTAGACAAGAAGATACATACCTTTTTTGTCTCTGTGCGTGCATTTTAGCTTTGGGAATAGACGCTCCGTTAGCATAGCTTAGCTTCATCACTGGAAGTGGGGGAGGGTTAGAGCCTTACAGTGCCTTACAGTGTATTGCAAGGTCTGACATTGACCAAACTTGATATGCATGACCTTGGTGGGCTCTAGGTCAACTCCTGAAAAGGGGGTCAATGTCAGACTTTGCAATCAAAAGTTAGGGGGCTAATAACCCTTGCCATAATTTCAGTGCGCCCCTAACTTTTGATTGCAAGGTCTGACATTGACCCCCTTTTCAGGAGTTGACCTAGAGCCCACCAAGGTCATGCATATCAAGTTTGGTCAATGTCAGACCTTTGAATACACTGTAAGGCACTGTAAGGCTCTAACCCTCCCCCACTTCCAGTGATGAAGCTAAGCTATGCTAACAGAGCGTCTATTCCCAAAGCTAAAATGCATGCACAGAGACAAAAAAGGTATGTATCTTCTTGTCTAACTCCAGGGAAGATGTTAAATAAGCTAATTTCCCAAAATGTTGGAGTTCCCCTTTAAAGACAGAAGAGGTTGTGTACCTTCATAGTTGAAGACAGAAGGGGTTGTGTACTTTCATAGTTTAAGACAGAAGAGGTTGTGTACTTTCATAGTTGAAGACAGAAGGGGTTGTGTACTTTCATAGTTGAATACAGAAGAGGTTGTGTACTTTCATAGTTAAAGACAGAAGAGGTTGTGTACTTTCATAGTTTAAGACAGAAGAGGTTGATTTCCGGTTTGACAGCAATATGTAGCAGGCGCGTTTGGTTACAGCTCTGCTCCCGTCAACGTTAGTTTAGTTTAAAAACCTTATTTGAACAACACTAATGAAATTAAACCACATCGTATATATTAAATAAGACCTTCTACTAACTATATCAAAAGAAATAAAGATTCAACATGGAACCTAAGGACAAGAAAAAGAGTGGAAAGAAACTTGGAATAGACAGTACAACGGCGCAAGTCATGACACGCTCTTCGAAGGATACAGCAGCCGCCAGTACAACAGTACCGTTGTTGACTAGCCCCGTCGGGGAGAGAGTAGCAGATAACATATCGGGACCGACGACGACTAGCCCCGAGAGGGTGACAGCAGACGACGTTATAACGGTAACGGCGGGGACAAACACCGTGAGAGAGAAAGCAGGGGAATTGGAGAAGAAAATTTCTGTTAAATCCACCGTGTCCCCCAATGCTCCTACAACCTCAACTGATACAAGCAGGGAAGTTACACAACCCGATTTCAAGTCTCTGACTAGCCTGATAAAGGATCAGATACAAGCAGGGAAGGATCAGATGGACGCTTTCAAATTACACATCGACGAATTCAAAGTACACATCGATGCTAAATTCGAAAAAGGTTATAAAAGCGGCCGCGGAACAGGCCGGGCGAATCACTACAGTGGAAAACACGGTGCTAGGAATTACATTGAAAGTACAAGAGAACGAGAAGACTGTTAACGATGGATTCACAGAGGTAGCGGAGGAGATAAAACAGGTGGAAAAAGCGCTTCGGAAGAAAATACAAGACATCGAAAAGGAAGCAATGGAGAGGCGGCTCGAGACCGAACGCTACTACCGTAGAAATAATATCCGTATTGTGGGATTGGATGAATCAGTCAATTGCACAGACAACTTATTTCCAACTGTGTCAGCAGGAATTCTAGGTACACATATCCTACCCACAGCGCCGTTAGTGGACCAATGTTACAGAGTCGGTACACGAGACCAAAAAGTCAACGGGACGAGGGTTATCATTGCTACTCTGCCCAAGACAGAAATAAGAGATGCGATCATCAGAGGGGCACGCAATCAATGGGGGAAACTGAAATATGGTGACAAACCAGTGTTTTTCTACGAGAATCTATGCAAGGAGGCCATTGCTCTACGAGTCCCCTACAAAGATGTGCTGCAGAGATTATACAAGAGAAATCTTAAGCCAAGCCTTCGGTACCCAGCCCTTCTATCCATCTTGGGGGAAGATGGTAATAGGCTCGGATTACGCTCGCCTAAAGACGCCGATGAATAAATGAAGCAACATGAAACTGGTTCCCGTGGCCGGACGCAACATAGGCTCGAATCAGAAGATAAGCCTAAACATCTCTCTCTTTTTCTCAATTTTTTTACTCTTTGTATTTTATTATTTTTATTAGAATGACTTTACCACGGCTCAACAAAAGCAACAGCTGATATGCATGTTGGCAACACTGAGGCAAATGTTTAATACGGATCGATCGGCATTATATTTATAGACTTCTGGTCTCTGAGGAGGCAATAATCCAATATTGACATTGGGAACACTGGAATATTCTGGACTCTTCTCTCGACTACTCGGGGCACAATGGAATATGCTGGAAAACACTAGTAGGTCATAACTCCTGGGCAGGAAGATCATTCTGGAACATAACAGCAGTGTTTACGAATTTACAAGGGTATTCTACAACCTTCTAGAATATACTGCACTCATACAATGAAGGCCTGTAACTTTAACATCCGGTATGTATATGCATATGATCCAGTGACCAGTGGCGTCGCGTGGGTAAAATAACATGGGATGCCAAAAAAAAATTATTACATTTTTTTTTCAATATTTTTATTAATATTTTCTTTTTCTTTTTTCTTTTTTTATATTTAAGTCAAGGAGTCACCATGTACACTACAGTATGGCTCGGCGGCCAGTCAAACTTTATTTTTATTTATTTAACAGATTGCAGAATGGGTACAATACAGTACGGCTCAATACACACAATTTTATAAGGGGCTGCAGACCAGAGAAAGATGTTTGTCTTGTTTACATCAGGGTCCCCCATTTTCAATTCATAGTGACATTTATGACATACAAGACATCATGACATTTATGGCATAGGGACATGCATGACATACAGGGGGGACCCTGATGGGGGACCCTGATGTAAACAAGACGAAAGTCTTTCTCTGGTCTGCATCCACTTAACAATTGTATGAATTGAGCTGTACTGTACTGTACCCATTCTGCAATCTGTTAATAAAGTGTTCAATCAATCAATCAATCACGTTAGTTAGCATCCAAGCTAGCCATAACAGTATAGCATCCAAGCTTCTTACCTGGCAAATAATCCTCCTTGCTCCTTCTGGACAGAGGGATTTGTTAAATCATTATATCCACAGTGTGCTGGTCCTCAGTATATGTCCCACCGGCGAAAAATAAGTGCCTAATAAAGTGCTAAATGTTTGATAATAGAATAGAGGCTTCTAAAGTGCTTGCTCTGTTAATAAAATGTTCAATCAATCAATCAATCCCGCGAGGGGATGACGTTCAGATCTATGGTTGGTTCAGACGTTGTCACGTGACTCACGTTAGCAAATGGCACGCAGAAGGGAAGCCAGACTACTTAGTCCTCTTTTAGTCCGTTTTAAGGTGTGGGCAGGTCTTTAGTCAGCTCGAATCTGATTCGCTAGTATTGGTTTTTGACTCCACATAATGGGAGGCTGGAGAAAGACACCCCTCCCCTCTCCTCTCCTCTCCTCTCCTGCAGTGAGCACACTGAGTCTGACAGTGTGTTAGAGAGAGTGAGTAGGAGAAGAGGGAGACATTTAAAAAAAATAAAAAATTATAACACAGAGATGAAAAATAATGATTTTTTTATTATTATTGTAAACTATATAAAATACAAATAAAATATATTTTTTTTATTTAATTTTTTTCATATTTCATATTAATTCATATTTGAATAATGGGGAAGCCTGGCTTCCGTTGGCTTCCAGGAGGATTCGCCACTGCCAGTGACGGAAGTTCAATAAGGTTTTAAAAACATTAGCCACATCTAAAGGTATAAGCATGACAAGGTTATTCTAATATTTAAAACAATTACTCCACTGCCTTAGGGATTTGCATAATTTAGCTCTAAAAATCTGTTTTTTTTTCTTATTTATTTTTTTCTCTGTTGAGTTTTATTTTAATTCTAATTTTTTTTATGGTGTTAGTATTTTTCTCCACTCTTTTCTTTTTTCTGATGGTTCCAACATAAGTTAGTAGAAGGTTCAAATGAATATATCAATGAAGGTATATTTTTCATTTTTCACACTATTGTTATTACATTAATGGGAAGGCGCAATACCAAAAGTGACATTCTATTGAATTAGAATGAAAGTTGTAGATCCTATGGCAATTAGCATAGGAAGATTAGGGTTAGAAAGCTCATTTTGGGCAACCCGGTGGCTTAAGGGAGGGAGTCATACGCGTAGGATGTGTCTATGGAACACAGTCCTGTACGACTCTCGGAGGGAGGGGGAATTAGGGGATTATTATTTGTATATATGTATGTTTTTAAGCTCGGCTCTCAACGGGACCTCAATAGTTGGATGTATATCTATTGTAGCTTCGCACTCCAGAAGCATTACCAACAACTACACAACAACATGTATAGATTATGGCTAGTTTGAATATAATGATCTGGAACACTGGGGGAATAAATAATCAACACAAACGCAAAAGCGTGCTCACACTGATGAAAAAAGAACAGGTTGACGTGGCTCTGCTAAGCGAAACGCACATTTTAGAGAAAGACATAGATACGTTAGCGGACAACACATATCATAACATTAGTCACTCTTCCTTTGGAACGAGAACTCGTGGAGTTGCCATAGTCGTTCGACAGAAGTTGAATATTGAATTGAAGGGAGTATGGTCTGATGCAGATGGTCGGATAACTATAGCTAAGATTGTACACAAGAACAGGAAAATAGCATTGGTAGCGGTATACGCCCCAAATTTGTACAAGGTTAGTTTCTTCACTACACTTACCAGAGCAATGTTAGACCTTCCCGAATACTCATTTATAATTGGTGCGGATTTTAATGCCATTTGGAATCCAAGGATAGACAAATCTTACCCCTCCTTTTCCAACGAACAAAAAAATCCATCCAATGCATTAAAGGATTGGTCGAAGATTACAGGTGTAAATGACTTATGGCGATCACTCAACCCCATGACCCGGAAGTACTCTTGTCGATCTGCGAGACATAACACATTATCCAGAATAGATTATGTTTTTGCATCCCGAGACTATTTGATAACTATGATGTGGAAATGATACCCAATGCATTATCAGATCACTGTTATTTACTCCTAAAAGGAACATTTGGTATACTATCATCCCGAGCCCCAAGATGGCGATTTAACTCGATGCTGCTTAATAACAAGGAATTCATTACACAAATCAAAGAAGCTCTTACAGTATTCCTACGGATGAACACGAACTCGGTGCAGGACCCCAGAATATTATGGATGTCGGTAAAGGGAATGATGAAGGATTTCACTGATAGCTTTTCCTCCAAAATACGCAAGAATCGATGCTCAAAACTGGCTGAACTGGAAACGCTTTATTCAATGTTATTTAATTCTTTACAATACAACAACTCGGTTCGACTGGAAACTCAAGTTAATGTACTAAAAAAAAGAGATTAACGCCATATACAGACAACAATCTGAAATACAAATACGTAGCGCAAGACAACAGCAGTACTCTCAAGGTTCCAAACCAAGTCACCTATTAGCTATGCGATTAAGAGTTAACGCAAAATGTGCAGATATAACTACCATTAAAGCACAACAAGGACTTGTTACAGACCCTAAAAAAATAAACGATATCAAACTGTACTATCAAAGGTATTAGCCATCAGACTACAAAAGCATATGACGTCTTTAGTTCATCCGGACCAAACTGGCTTCATAAGAGGCCGCTTGATCACTGATAACATAAGACGATTACTACACATACTAGATGCTAACAAGGACGACACCACACCTAAGGCAATGCTGTCCCTGGATGCAATGAAAGCTTTTGACAGGTTGGAATGGTCGTATCTATGGGCAGTATTAGAAAGGATGGGGTTAGGAAAAGGTTTCATTGATATGATTAAAGTATTATACAAAGACCCATCGGCCATGATTACAAAAGGTATAATCACCTCTGGAATCTTTTCGGTATCACGCTCATCTAGACAGGGTTGCCCTCTTAGTCCCGGACTATTCGATCTATCATTAGAGCCTTTAGCACAATATATAAGACAATCCCAATCCATAGAACAACTCGTAATCAAGGGCACACAACATAAAATTTGTTTATATGCGGACAACGTAATACTGTTCATGCAAAACCCCAACACCACATTGCCTCATCTGCTCAAGTTGATTGAGGACTTTGGAGATTTATCGGGATTTAAGATAAATTGGCCGAAGTCGGCTTTCCTTCCACTTAACGCCCCTGCAAAATAATATATAACCCTCCCAGAAGAGATACCTATGGTAAAACACTTTAGATGTTTGGGAGTTGAAATATTCCCTACCATAAGCCAAACGGTGAAGCACAATTACATAAAAATCCAAAACAAAATCAAAGACGACCTTGACAGGTGGTCAAAACTTAAAAACTCAGTACAGGCACGGGTATCAATAGTTAAGATGGACGTCCTACCTAGAATCAACTTCTTCAGCTCAATGCTACCGTTACCCCCTCCAAAGGGTTACTGGAAAAAATTACACTCCTCCACATACAAATTTATTTGGAATAACAAACCACCACGTATAAAAAGATCCACCGCACAGAGAAACAAAGCAGACGGTGGTATGGCATTTCCAGATTTTTTCCACAATTTTAAGGCGTACACTTTAAGACCACTGACAACATGGTTTGATCCCCAAGCATTAGTATCCTGGAGAAATTTAGAAGAAAATATAGTAGCTCCACATAGACTGAAGGACATAGCATACACCAAATGATCAATTAAGCAATGCGAACGGAAATTTGGCCCCATAATTACTCATGCGATCCGGATATGGCGTGAAACACAAAAAAAATATTCTAACCCACATAAATGGCATAATCATACTCCATTATTCAATAACAATGCACTCTTGATTGGAAAACGACCTATAAGATTCCCTATATGGGAAAAGCAAGGCATACTCATTAGGAGATGTTTTCAACAACAGGGTTTTTGTAGTTATGATGAAATACGCAAAAAAAAATTATTTCACCGATTCCACATATTATTTTTACGCACAGTTATTGTTATGTTTGAAGGCTCACAGTGTTCCATTAAGGATACCAATTGTACACCACAGATACCACAAATTCTTCTATGAAAGAGAGACATCGAGAGGTTTTGTTTCAGATTTTTATCATCAATTACTAACGTCCTCGTATGAAACCCTCCACCTAGACTCAGTCTGGAGGAGGGATATACCAGACCTGGAAAAAGATTTTGATTGGCAAGAAGCCTGGGCAAATGTTCGATTTACATCAAGGAACCCGGACCATCAACAAATCAATCTTAACTATATTCACAGGACATACTTGACTCCTATAAGACTGAATGCTCCTTATGTACAAAGGGGGACGAGGTGACATTTATGCACTGGGACTGCCCACCAGTTAAGATATTCTGGAAAGAAGTGATCCAGCAATTATCAATTCTCTTAACTCTGAATATACCTGTACACCCCTCTGTATTACTGCTGAATGATGTTTTTGAGTGTGCAGTACATCCACAGCTAAAGAGATTGGTTTTATCGGGTATCACAGTGGCTAAAAAGCTGATAGCATCACGATGGTTTCAACCGGAAAAAATTTGCCGGAAGGTCTGGATTCTCGATGTGATTTATCAAGAAATATCTACAGCAAGAATTTTGGGTCTCAATGAATCAAAAATGACAATGTGGTTAGAAGTGGTGGAGAGAATAAAAGCTAGCATATAATGGTAGTGTCTGGTTAGGAGCGAGGGATAATGGATGGATTATCCAATGGGGGGTCCGGGAGGGGGGGGGGGGTAAGAGCTAGAGCATATGTGTGTAGGGTATTAGATAGCAGGTATTAGGGGTATATCCTGTATAAGACATTTAACTAATTGGTGATTTCATTGGATGTGCACTGTTAATTAATGCTTGTATATCTTATCGTGTGTCGTCATGTTTGTTTATGTTTGTTTAAAAAATAATAAAAAAAAAAAAATACAAGACAGAAGAGGTTGTGTACTTTCATAGTTGAATACAGAAGAGGTTGTGTACTTTCATAGTTGAATACAGAAGAGGTTGTGTACTTTCATAGTTGAATACAGAAGAGGTTGTGTACTTTCATAGTTAAAGACAGAAGAGGTTGTGTACTTTCATAGTTTAAGACAGAAGACGTTGTGTACTTTCATAGTTTAAGACAGAAGAGGTTGTGTTCTTTCATAGTTAAAGACAGAAGGGGTTGTGTACTTTCATAGTTTAAGACAGAAGGCGTTGTGTACTTTCATAGTTTAAGACAGAAGACGTTGTGTACTTTCATAGTTTAAGACAGAAGAGGTTGTGTACTTTCATAGTTAAAGACAGAAGGGGTTGTGTACTTTCATAGTTTAAGACAGAAGAGGTTGTGTACTTTCATAGTTAAAGACAGAAGAGGTTGTGTACTTTCATAGTTTAAGACAGAAGAGTTTGTGTACTTTCATAGTTGAAGACAGAAGGGGTTGTGTACTTTCATAGTTGAAGACAGAAGGGGTTGTGTACTTTCATAGTTGAAGACAGAAGGGGTTGTGTACTTTCATATTTGAAGACAGAGGGGTTGTGTACTTTCATAGTTGAAGACAATAGGGGTTGTGTACTTTCATAGTTGAAGACAGAAGGGGTTGTGTACTTTCATAATTTAAGACAGAAGAGGTTGTGTACTTTCATAATTAAAGACAGAAGAGGTAGTGTACTTTCATAATTAAAGACAGAAGAGGTTGTGTACTTGTGAGGCAGACATGATTATTGGAAATAAAACGCGCAGCAGACTAAGTGCTCATCACCAACGCAAGAGACACTGGTATCGAATCCGGCCATCACGATAGAAAAATACAATACACAAAAACCCAATAAAAACCAGCATAATAATGATGTATGAAAAATTTGACTGTGCTGAGAGTGGTTAATATAAAAAGTGCAACAGTAGAATAAATTCAACGTAAAGTACTTAAAATACTTAAAATACTAAATATATACAATAAAATCTGAATGACTAAATAGCGTTCATGAGTCTGATGGCTTGATGAAAGTACGAGTTCTTGAGCCTGCTGGACCTGGCTCTGAGGCTGCGGTAACGCCTCCCGGAAGGCAGCAGTTGGATCAAGCTGTTGTTGGGACGGCTGGGGTCTTTTATGATCTTCCGGGCCTTGCTGATGCACCGGCTGTTGTAGTTGTCCTGTATGCAGGGGAGCACACAGCCGCAGATTTCCTCAACTATTTTCAACCGCTGTAGGCCCAACTCGAGGAAACTTGAGGAAATGGTGTCTGCAGAAGAGGCCTGCTCTCCACCAGTTTCTCAAGGGGCCTATGCAGCCAAAGTCATCTGTTCGATTATCACATGTCCTCCTCACAGAATGATAGGATGAAGGTTAGAAATCTGCTAAATGGCTCTTTGAGTAGAGGCACCCCAGTTGGAAATGGTGATTTGGGCTGGATAGGAATATCTTTAGACATTACCATATTATTGCTTCTATTCTGTAGTTTCATAAAATATATAAAGCAATCGAATGTAACTATTGTGGCAGATATCACCCCCGTCTCATGGATATGTGAAGGGCGGGAGGTACTGCTGCCACGGGAGGAGTAGAAGCAATTAGGTAGCTGATTATTAGTACTGATAGAACACACCTGTGCATCATTAGATCACTCACACACACACACACACCCCAGACACACACACTACCAATACACTAGGACAGATAGAGTTGAGTTGAGTGGAGGTGAGGTAGGAGTTGTTGTATTGAGAGAGAGATTGTTGTTTACGGAGTTTTACGAGGTGAGAGGTAGTGAGAGGAGAGGTGAAGGCGAGAAGGTGTTCATCGTGTACTGCACCCTGGACTGGCTGAGAAACCCCCTTGTGTACTGACCCTGGACCGGACGACTACTCGGAGTATTGAACAATCCTTTTTCTGTACGAGAGCCTGTTTTGTGTTTTAGACATCGGACTGTATTATGACCATTCTATTAGTATTTACCCATCAGACTATATTCTGCCTGTAGTCAATAAATATTCGTATTGATTTATATTGCACTTGTGTGGACATTTCAATTTGTTTGTTTTTGAACCGTGACAAGTCTGAACACCACCAGGCTCGTCACACTATAAATATCACATTTTCACATTTTTGTAAACCAAGCTACTAAAATTTTTTAACAACCATTTTCTCAAAATGACATGCCCTTTGTGCAAAACATTTTCTTTTATCTTAATTTAACTAGATACTGCCACCAAATGCTTCTTATTAAAGGGTAATTCTAGGATTTTTAAACATGGACCCTATTTCTCGATCATTTGGGGTCTAAATTTTTTTTTGGAATTGGTCCATCGTTGAGATGATCGCTTCAGCCCCGGCGGCAGTGAAGCAATGTAAAACTTGGAGGGCTTGTTATTATCAGTGATGCCACAGATTACTTGTAAAAATGATCTGATTACTGATTACTCCTTTAAAAAGTAATCTAGTTACTTTACTGATTACTTGATTATCAAAGTAACTTAGTTACTTTGAAAGTAACTAGGTTACGAAGTCGTCGTCGTCCCCCCTGCTGCTGCCACAACATAAGAATAACAAATGTTTTTTTTTTTTTTTTTAATAATGCTTTATTGAAAGTGCATATTGTCATAAATCATGATTGGCTGCTCAGACAGGTCATCATGAGACGTCATCAGCCATCAGGCCATATAAGGTCACAGCTGTCCACTGCTCAGGCACTCTAGGACAGTGGTTCCCAAACGAAATAAAATAGAAAATGTATATAATATTATTTTTATTAAAAATAAAATTGTAAAACCGTTGTGTAATATAAAACAGGGTATTATAGTTTGTTATTCTCTCAAATTAGGCTCATCATTATGCATAAATTATGAGATAGTAACTAAATAGTAACGCAGAGCCACTTGGAAAAGTAACTGTACTCAGATGACTGGCTTGTAAAAAGTAACAAGTTACATGACTATTTACTGAAAAAGGTAATCAGATTAGAGTAACTAGTTACTTAGTAACTAGTTACTGGCATCACTGGTTATTATTATACAGTATGTGTCTTGACAACGTTACAGTATGTAAAGGATCCCTACAGCGAGTTTCTCCTCTTCCCTCACTCAAGCCATACATAATGTAACGTACCATTATATCCATGGAATAGGACACACTGTACCGTTCGTCTCCCAGGCCGCCGCTGTGTTGGAATGGTACATGATTCAAGCCTTGACATGAGATTGACACAATGCTTACTCTGTGGATTTTACTTCAGCAGCTCATAGTGTGTGATGAGGAATTCATATCGTCATCATCACGTATCCCCCTGGGAAACACATTCCACAGAGCTGTCAGAGGCACAGGAAGAGCACCGGGGCCACATGCACGTCATTTTATGTTTTATTGTCCATTATATTATGAGTTGCGTCAAAGGTTATTTGACAGGTGTAGACATCTTGAGTTTATGTGGTTGAGTGATGCAGAAAGACTAAAATGGATTTTTGATCACAGGGTAGTTGCACTTGCAGAATATTTAGAGAAAGCTTGGGATAAACGTACAAAAAGAACATATATGTGATGTACAGTAAAGTACACACACTATCTCCCCCTAGTGAGAAGAGGCTGTTGCCATAGTAACTTCACCTTGCCTATACACTCGTGATGGGCCGCCAGTTATCTTGGATATCCATTATGCTATATACAGTACCGATCATTTGATATTATGTGATAGGCCTGAATCCAGGCTAGGATATACATTACGCGGAAGATTCTGTGAGAACCAAAAGTTACATAACTCAAAGGAATTCGGACAAATTGCAGATAGCTCTGTCCGAGTTCCCATGTGTGTGTGTGTGTGTGTGTGTGTGTGTGTGTGTGTGTGTATGTGTGTGTGTGTGTGTGTGTGTGTGTGTGTGTGTGTGTGTGTGTGTGTGTGTGTGTGTGTGTGTGTGTGTGTGTGTGTGTGTGCATGTCGATGCGTATTTGTGTGTGAGTGTGTGTGTGTGTGTGTGTGCATGTCGTTGCATATTTTAATGCGTATGGGTGGACACACGTGTGTGTGTGTGTGTGTGTGTGTGTGTGTGTGTGTGTGTGTGTGTGTGTGTGTGTGTGTGTGTGTGTGTGTGTGTGTGTGTGTGTGTGTGTGTGTGTGTGTGTGTGTGTGTGTGTGTGTGTGTGTGTGTGTGTGTGTGTGTGTGTGTGTGTGTGTGCGTGCGTGCGTGCGTGTGTGTGTGTGCAATTGTGCATGTGCCGCCATGTGCACGTGTCTGTGCGCATATATGTGTGTAACATATAGGCATGGGCTCTGAACTGGGATCCTTTAGGCCAGGAGAGCAGATCCCACTTAATCCGCAGTTAACGGCTGTTTAAACAACCTCCATAAACGTTAAACGGAGCAGCCTATAGGCCTCTTGAATGGGAGGCATTTTACTTCATGCAAAAACAGGCCGGCGGGGGCCTCTGGGGTACCCCAGGCTGTCTTTTAATATGTATAAGAAGGCTGCCATTATCAGACATACAATGACACAATTCACTCTGCCCGCATGTCTGTTATCCCATTTGGTTCACATCAGGCCCCTCTGGCTGCTGATGGCTATCTAATTGGGAGAGTTAATCAGGAACTAATGTTTTAAAGACACGTGCTTTTTTCGCGCATTCAGTTTGGAGCGTAAACAATGTGTCTTTCTCCCCGCTGATGCTTGTCGTGAAGCTTGTGATGCAGGGGAGTCAGATGGGATGATGATATGTATGAAGATAGATTAGTAGTTTAATTTACAATACTTAGAGAGCCACCATCTGGATCTTTCTTCTTCCCTTCCTCTTTTAACACGTGTGGAATATTCTTGAAGAGTTTGTTTTATAGATTGAAAGTGTCTTTATACGTTTCCTAACGCAACTGTAAATCAGAGGTCTTACTCACGCGTGTTTACGTTAACATTACCAATGAATGAATACAAACCGCTAAAAATACAGTAAATACACCTGAACATCCATGTGTACCTTAACATGTCTAGTGTTAAGTTCTCACATCAGGAGCTCAGTCAACTTGAGTCTCCACATTATTATAAATAAAATAAAGATGGGTTTTTGTAGATTTTTATTGGATTGTACTACCGGGCAGTCCGGTAGAGAGAGAGGGAGAGGAGGAAATGGGAGACAGAGCAGGGGAAGACATTCGGCAAAGGACGCCGGGTCCGGGAGTCGAACCCGGGTCGGCCGTCTCGCGCCGTAGCGCGTTACATGGTGTGCTACTAGAGCGCCCCGAGTCTCCACATTATTGACCAGAGCCCCCAGCCCCCTATTAGGACAATGGAAATACTGTATTTATGTCCATTAGTCTGTCTGTCTGTCTCAAAAAGATTTCTAAAAATGCTGTTTGCCAAGAAATAGTACATGATACAGACATGAGATTTGGCACAATGACAGATATCGGTGTCCCGGGGCAAGAATAACAACATATATTGCACCGATCGGCCAGATGGCGGCGCTATGAAGGTCAAAATGTCCAACTTTGAAAAGCCATAACTTCTACACTGTAAGTCTAATTAACACAGACTTGTGCACATGTCGACTTTGTCACTTATTATTGCATTGTTCCCCTACTCACCCTCACCCGATTCTCACAAAACCACAACCTGTTGTGTGGCGTCTATAATGACCCGCCTTCACATGAGTCATTCAGAAAGTCGCTAACCCCAAGCCATACGGCCGCCACACCCAATCAGGAAAAACGCATCGCAAGCGGGAAGTGATGTATCACTTCTTCTGAGCCAAACTTCACATACATGTTTGCTCCACCATATAGGAAAGAGTGAATTCCATAGGGAATTCACAGAAATCACACGGAATGTACAACTTTCACGAGACCTCGTACTAGGGGTGTAAAGGTACACGTATCCGTACCGTACCGAACCGTTCAGTACGGCTGTGTACCGAAGGAATACAACGGTATGTTAACCACTAACAAACCGCCTACCGGGGGCTGTTTTTTTCACAATATAATATAATAATTATAATTTTTTTTAACAAATTGATTATTAATTTCAATATAGAATATTCGTTGACAGCCCTACAAGTACAATTAGTTACTGCACACTACATCACCCCAGAGTGGAACATGGAATGCCAAACTTTTTCCCACTGTACCGAAAACCCGTACCGAACCGTGACTTCAAAACCGAGGTACGTACCAAACCATGGTTTTTGTGTACCGTTACACCCCTACCTCATACACATTTCCAGCTAGCCTCGGTCTACACCTTTATCGCTAGATAACGGCATAAAGTAAGAATTATGTTTGTTTTTGAAACGATGGCTAGAAAATGTTCGGAATGTGTCCAGGGGCCTAAGATGAAGCCTGGTATACGTGATCAATAGGATCGGTGCTTTCCATTTATAATTCGGAGGAGCCTTTGATTTCACTTGATCTCGCCATGCAGAGATGCATCTGTCTTTAGCCATTAAAGTGTCTGGCGTGACTCCACTGGTGGAAATATTTGAAATTATTATATAAACAGTTTTGGCCCAAATATGAGGTTCGGTGAGTTATTGGAGAGTCGGGGAGTGTGACTAAACGGGGTGCGTGCCGATCTCTATTCACTCATCAGATCCTCACGCGTGCACACACATACACACACACACACACACACACACACACACACACACACACACACACACACACACACACACACACACACACACACACACACACACCCTTAAACTCTTTATAATACACACACTGCCTTGTGTTGTTATTCATTACTGCCATGAACTCCAAACAGAATATTTTCTTGGTTCCCTGTTTTTGTGGAGACATTTGGACGCCAAAAGATAGTAAGATTTGTGAAATGTGTATGACTAGATAAATTCAGAGATAGACAGACAAACAAACACACACACATGTATGACTAGATACATTCACAGATAGACAAATACACACATCCATCCACATATGTGCAGTGTGCGCACACACACACACTCACCAGCTCAACCAGTGTGCGTGTGTGTGTGTGTGTGTGTGTTGCAGGGTGGGGCTGGTCCCAGCCCAGCGCTCCAGGGGAGCACAGTGATTTAGTGTTCCTCTCAGCGGTGCTGTAAACCCCACGCCGGTCCCTAATGAGCCTCTGACATGCTGCATGTTTCACTGTGTTTTCCTTGTATTCAGCCTCCCTGATTGCTGCCCCCATTAAGAGGGCAGAGCCGGCATATAGGCACACGCCCTCAGCCATACGCACTCAGCCATACGCTCACAGCCATGCGCACTCAGCCATACGCCCTCAGCCATACGCCCTCAGCCATACGCACTCAGCCATACGCCCTCAACCATACGCCCTCAGCCATACGCACTCATCCATACGCACTCATCCATACGCACTGAGCCATACGCACTCAGCCATACGCCCTCAACCATACGCACTCAGCCATACGCACTCAGCCATACGCACTCAGCCATACGCCCTCAACCATACGCACTCAGCCATACGCCCTCAGCCATACGCACTCAGCCATACGCCGTCAGCCATACGCACTCAGCGATAAGCCCTCAACCATACGCACTCAACCATACGCACTCAGCCATACGCCCTCAGCCATACACACTCAGCCATACGCCCTCAGCCATACGCCCTCAGCCATACGCCCTCAGCCATACGCACTCAGCCATACGCTCTCAGCCATACGCCCTCAACCATACGCACTCAACCATACGCACTCAGCCATACGCCCTCAACCATACGCACTCAACCATACGCACTCAGCCATACGCCCTCAGCCATACGCACTCAGCGATAAGCCCTCAACCATACGCACTCAGCCATACGCACTCAGCCATACGCCCTCAGCCATACGCACTCAGCGATAAGCCCTCAGCCATACGCACTCAGCCATACGCCCTCAGCCATACGCCCTCAGCCATACGCACTCAGCCATACGCTCACAGCCATACGCTCTCAGCCATACGCCCTCAGCCATACGCCCTCAGCCATACGCACTCAGCCATACGCCCTCAGCCATACGCCCTCAGCCATACGCCCTCAGCCATACGCACTCAGTCATACGCCCTCAGCCATACGCCCTCAGCCATACGCACTCATCCATACGCACTCATCCATACGCACTCAACCATACGCACTCAGCCATACGCACTGAGCCATACGCACTCAGCCATACGCCCTCAACCATACGCCCTCAGCCATACGCCCTCAGCCATACGCCCTCAGCCATACGCCCTCAGCCATACGCACTCATCCATACGCACTCATCCATACTCACTCAGCCATACGCACTGAGCCATACGCACTCAGCCATACGCCCTCAACCATACGCACTCAGCCATACGCACTCAGCCATACGCCCTCAGCCATACGCACTCAGCCATACGCCCTCAACCATACGCCCTCAACCATACGCACTCAGCCATACGCCCTCAGTCATACGCCCTCAGCCATACGCCCTCAGCCATACGCACTCATCCATACGCACTCATCCATACGCACTCAACCATACGCACTCAGCCATACGCACTGAGCCATACGCACTCAGCCATACGCCCTCAACCATACGCCCTCAGCCATACGCCCTCAGCCATACGCCCTCAGCCATACGCCCTCAGCCATACGCACTCATCCATACGCACTCATCCATACTCACTCAGCCATACGCACTGAGCCATACGCACTCAGCCATACGCCCTCAACCATACGCACTCAGCCATACGCACTCAGCCATACGCCCTCAGCCATACGCACTCAGCCATACGCCCTCAACCATACGCCCTCAACCATACGCACTCAGCCATACGCCCTCAACCATACGCACTCAGCCATACGCCCTCAACCATACGCACTCAGCCATACGCACTCAGCCATACGCACTCAGCCATACGCCCTCAACCATACGCACTCAGCCATACGCCCTCAGCCATACGCCCTCAGCCATACGCCGTCAGCCATACGCACTCAGCCATACGCCCTCAGCCATACGCACTCAGCGATAAGCCCTCAGCCATACACACTCAACCATACGCCCTCAGCCATACGCACTCAGCCATACGCCCTCAGCCATACACACTCAGCCATACGCCCTCAGCCATACGCCCTCAGCCATACGCACTCAGCCATACGCTCTCAGCCATACGCCCTCAACCATACGCACTCAACCATACGCACTCAGCCATACGCCCTCAGCCATACGCACTCAGCGATAAGCACTCAACCATACGCACTCAGCCATACGCCCTCAGCCATACGCCCTCAGCCATACGCCCTCAGCCATACGCACTCAGCCATACGCCCTCAGCCATACGCCCTCAACCATACGCACTCAGCCATACGCTCACAGCCATACGCACTCAACCATACGCCCTCAGCCATACGCCCTCAGCCATACGCACTCAGCCATACGCTCACAGCCATACGCTCTCAGCCATACGCCCTCAGCCATACGCCCTCAGCCATACGCCCTCAGCCATACGCCCTCAGCCATATGCACTCAGCCATACGCCCTCAGCCATACGCCCTCAGCCATACGCACTCAGTCATACGCCCTCAGCCATACGCCCTCAGCCATACGCACTCATCCATACGCACTCATCCATACTCACTCAGCCATACGCACTCAGCCATACGCACTCAGCCATACGCCCTCAGCCATACGCCCTCAGCCATACGCTCTCAGCCATACGCCCTCAACCATACGCACTCAACCATACGCACTCAGCCATACGCCCTCAACCATACGCACTCAGCGATAAGCCCTCAACCATACGCCCTCAGCCATACGCCCTCAGCCATACGCACTCAGCCATACGCTCACAGCCATACGCACTCAACCATACGCCCTCAGCCATACGCACTCAACCATACGCACTCAACCATATGCCCTCAGCCATACGCCCTCAGCCATACACACTAAGCCATACGCACTCAGCGATAAGCCCTCAACCATACGCACTCAGCCATACGCACTCAGCGATAAGCCCTCAACCATACGCACTCAACCATACGGCCTCAGCCATACGGCCTCAGCCATGTGCCCTCAGCCATACGCCCTCAGCCATACGCCCTCAGCCATACGCACTCAGCCATACGCCCTCAGCCATACGCCCTCAGCCATACGCACTCAGCGATAAGCCCTCAACCATACGCACTCAGCCATACGCACTCAGCCATACGCCCTCAGCCATACGCCATCAGGCATACGCACTCAGCCATACGCACTCAGCCACGCGCCCTCAGCCATACGCACTCAACCATACGCACTCAACCATACGCACTCAGCCATACGCCCTCAGCCATACGCCATCAGGCATACGCACTCAGCCATACGCACTCAGCCATACGCCCTCAGCCATACGCACTCAGCCATACGCCATCAGGCATACGCACTCAGCCATGCGCACTCAGCCACGCGCCCTCAGCCATACGCACTCAGCCATACGCACTCAGCCATATGCCCTCAGCCATATGCCCTCAGGCATACGCCCTCAGGCATACGCCCTCAGGCATTACAGGCAATCAACTGAGGCTATAGGACAGGGGTGTCAAACTCATTTTCACAGAGGGCCACATCAGCATTATGGTTGCCCTCAAAGGGCCAAAGACGTATAAATGTTAATGTAATGTAAAATAAATGTAGCTACTCATTTACATATTGTTAAACATGTTGTTTCTGTATTTATTACTTATTCAAGTTATACATATTGCATATGCATTTGCATAGATGTAAAAATATATGTTAGCTTATGTTATTTTAACAAATAATTTTAGTTTATCAGAACCCCATATTACTCCATTAATCAATGATCAAACCATTCAAGTAAATAACAAAGAAGAAGATCATCAAATACAAGCTATGACATTAAGTTTGTTCAAAACCTTTTTGTCACAGTCAAGAGGGGCAGAACTAACAACTGAGCTGCAAAGAACACGTGGGACAGATGTAGCAGATGTTACAAAAACAAATGGCTGCACACAACCTTGCAGAGGCCATACATCCAACTAATGGAAGATAGTTTAATTAACTTTAATTAACAGATTGCAGAATGGGTACAGTACAGTACAGCTCAATACACAAAATTGTTAAGGGGATGCAGACCAGAGAAAGACTTTCGACTTGTTTACATCAGGGTCCACCATTTACAATTCGTAATGAAATTGCTATTATGTGTCTGCATGAACACACAACTGTAACTGTACTCAAAAATAACAAAATAAGGGTTGTCTCGGTTCACAACTATATTGGTCAAGTTTTGGGTGGGACTTGTTTGCGTCCCTACAGCTTCTTATTCAATTGAGCGAGATGCTCGGTTATGTCACACCGCCAGTTTGCATCTGACAGTTCAGACAATATTTCTTCAACTCTTTGTTACCTATTCCGCCTGGATCTTTTTTTTTAGTTTGGGCTGTAAAATTGTCAAAGAATGTCTGAGGAGTAAGTGCTTTTGGCTTTTTTCCTTTGTTACTTCATCAATACCTCAGATGTTCAACATACATGTATGTGTAAGAATGTGTAATAACTAAGGCTGTCAAAGTTAAAGCTTTATTAACGCATTAACCCACAATTATTTTAACGTCGCTATTTTTTAACCCAAGATTAATGTTAAAAAAAAATAAAAATAAAAAAATTACCAGAGCTCTTGGGGGCCACATCAAATGACGTGGCGGGCCACATTTGGCCCGCGGGCCATGAGTTTGACACCTATGCTATAGGATGACATCTACACGGTACACAGCACCTGCCACGCTACCAGATTGGATACACTCACATGCATGCACACACTCACTCTCTCTCTCTCGCTCTACCTCCACTTTCTATACTAGCCTACTCTTTCTATCTACATCTCTCTCTCTCTCTCTCTCTCTCTCTCTCTCT